>NC_050174.1:48123705-48196205 GCF_008315115.2 Sander lucioperca
CTAACCCTAACCCTAACCCTAACCCTACCCCTAACCCTAACCCTAACCCTAACCCTAACCCTAACCCTAACCCTAACCCTAACCCTAACCCTAACCCTAACCCTAACCCTAACCCTAACCCTAACCCTACCCTAACCCTAACCCTAACCCTAACCCTAACCCTAACCCTAACCCTAACCCTAACCCTAACCCTAACCCTAACCCTAACCCTAACCCTAACCCTAACCCTAACCCTAACCCTAACCCTAACCCTAACCCTAACCCTAACCCTAACCCTAACCCTAACCCTAACCCTAACCCTAACCCTAACCCTAACCCTAACCCTAACCCTAACCCTAACCCTAACCCTAACCCTAACCCTAACCCTAACCCTAACCCTAACCCTAACCCTAACCCTAACCCTAACCCTAACCCTAACCCTAACCCTAACCCTAACCCTAACCCTAACCCTAACCCTAACCCTAACCCTAACCCTAACCCTAACCCTAACCCTAACCCTAACCCTAACCCTAACCCTAACCCTAACCCTAACCCTAACCCTAACCCTAACCCTAACCCTAACCCTAACCCTAACCCTAACCCTAACCCTAACCCTAACCCTAACCCTAACCCTAACCCCTAACCCTAACCCTAACCCTAACCCTACCCCTAACCCTAACCCTAACCCTAACCCTAACCCTAACCCTAACCCTAACCCTAACCCTAACCCTAACCCTAACCCTAACCCTAACCCTAACCCTAACCCCTAACCCTAACCCTAACCCTAACCCTAACCCTAACCCTAACCCTAACCCTAACCCTAACCCTAACCCTAACCCTAACCCTAACCCTAACCCTAACCCTAACCCTAACCCTAACCCTAACCCTAACCCTAACCCTAACCCTAACCCTAACCCTAACCCTAACCCTAACCCTAACCCTAACCCTAACCCTAACCCTAACCCTAACCCTAACCCTAACCCTAACCCTAACCCTAACCCTAACCCTAACCCTAACCCTAACCCTAACCCTAACCCTAACCCTAACCCTAACCCTAACCCTAACCCTAACCCTAACCCTAACCCTAACCCTAACCCTAACCCTAACCCTAACCCTAACCCTAACCCTAACCCTAACCCTAACCCTAACCCTAACCCTAACCCTAACCCTAACCCTAACCCTAACCCTAACCCTAACCCTAACCCTAACCCTAACCCTAACCCTAACCCTAACCCTAACCCTAACCCTAACCCTACCCTAACCCTAACCCTAACCCTAACCCTAACCCTAACCCTAACCCTAACCCTAACCCTAACCCTAACCCTACCCTAACCCTAACCCTAACCCTAACCCTAACCCTAACCCTAACCCTAACCCTAACCCTAACCCTAACCCTAACCCTAACCCTAACCCTAACCCTAACCCTAACCCTAACCCTAACCCTAACCCTAACCCTAACCCTAACCCTAACCCTAACCCTAACCCTAACCCTAACCCTAACCCTAACCCTAACCCTAACCCTAACCCTAACCCTAACCCTAACCCTAACCCTAACCCTAACCCTAACCCTAACCCTAACCCTAACCCTAACCCTAACCCTAACCCTAACCCTAACCCTAACCCTAACCCTAACCCTAACCCTAACCCTAACCCTAACCCTAACCCTAACCCTAACCCTAACCCTAACCCTAACCCTAACCCTAACCCTAACCCTAACCCTAACCCTAACCCTAACCCTAACCCTAACCCTACCCTAACCCTAACCCTAACCCTAACCCTAACCCTAACCCTAACCCTAACCCTAACCCTAACCCTAACCCTAACCCTAACCCTAACCCTAACCCTAACCCTAACCCTAACCCCTAACCCTAACCCTAACCCTAACCCTAACCCTAACCCTAACCCTAACCCTAACCCTAACCCTAACCCTAACCCTAACCCTAACCCTAACCCACCCTAACCCTAACCCTAACCCTAACCCTAACCCTAACCCTAACCCTAACCCTAACCCTAACCCCTAACCCTAACCCTAACCCTAACCCTAACCCTAACCCTAACCCTTAAGGCCTGTTGGCTATAATTATATGCAGAGTGGAACCTGATAATTCCAGGACATTTTGCTGTTATATAATAAGTTACTGTTGTATTGAATTAGTGATGGTTTTGTGTCATTCCAGCCGAGCATTGTGAGGGAATCAGCAGCTTTCTCCCTATGGGTATTCACCTACAATCAGATTCTGACCTAAACTTAACCCATGACCTTCTGACCTAAACCTAAGTAATGGCCCTCAAACCTCAACCTGGTTTAAAATCTATTGACACCTTACCAGGAATTTAAAGCCCTAAACTTAACCGTCCGAACCCCTAATTAAACACTTTTGTGTAAGGGATATATTGAATTTAACTGCAGTTTACATTATATAAAAGAAAACACTTTTGTGACTTTTATTCTGAAGCATATAATATATGAAGGAGCACTTTTTGTGACCGATATGACTGCCAATTTACATGAATAGAGAAACATTATTGTACTCTTATTCTGAAATGCATAATGCATCATATGATATAAGGAGCACTTTTTGTGACCAATATAACTGCAAGTTTACATGGAATAGAGAAACATTATTGTACTCTTATTCTGAAATGCATAACGCATAATAGATGAGACCACTTTTATGGCTTTTATTCTGAAAGGACAGAGGAATTACTCATGCAAGAATGGTCATTTTGGAAAGTTTTCACTTCCGGTCTGAGAACGGAGAATGCTGCTCTTTACTCTTGTCTGCCCGCGCTGCTCGTCGCATGGATAATTATGACACTGTGAGTAGAAATATAAGCCTGATGAAGGCCTAGTTTGGCCGAAACGTTGCTTAATAAAAACACGAAACTACTCAAGACCATCACGCTTTATTTTTTGGAGTCCTTTTTACCTTTTTAAAGTGTTTTTTACACCATTTAAATGTCCGTATTGGACTGAACATGGCGACGGCGTACCAAGATGGCGGCTTGCCTTTCCTCAGCCGCAATCACAGCCATGGGAGACGACTGGATCCTGCGAGTCCACCGGTAAGGGTCCACCCACACCGATGCCAGCATGCCCCCGTGATGAGAGGGTCCCGATGTGCCTGGACGGACCGACATCAAAGCAGCGGCCGCGGCTGCGGCCTACTGCGGAGCCACACCATCCTCCAGCATGCTAACGGCTACTGCCAGCATGCTAACCCCAGCTACCCCGATGTCTACAAGGCCCAGGCGGGGCCCACCACCTA
The DNA here is from genome assembly GCF_008315115.2 of Sander lucioperca. Classification (NCBI taxonomy): domain Eukaryota; kingdom Metazoa; phylum Chordata; class Actinopteri; order Perciformes; family Percidae; genus Sander; species Sander lucioperca. The sequence goes on from NC_050174.1 coordinate 48,126,954, forward strand.
CCTGCTTCCCCGGGGATGGAGATCAGAGGGTGAAGGATCACTTGGAGAGAGACTGGTGATCCAACTCCTGTAAAAGAGATTATTCTGATGGGTAAAAAAGAGTGAAAAATATACATAATATACTTACCTGAGAGTTCAATCATAATAACCATAATTATTATTAATGAGTGGATAATATATTATTGTTTTTTAACACAAATTATTCCACTTACCTTGTTTGCCACAGAGAGCAGCTAAGATCCTGTTGGATTTAAATAAGTTCAATTTTGATATGTATAAAGAGATATATATTTGACTTGCCAGTACATGTGGGGGGACTTCCATGGGGGGCGGGGGAGTCTTGGTGTTTTGGTGTGCTGTTTGTAGTTTGTGCATTTAGGGCCCAGCGCAACGTGTAAGTCGCCGTGTCCCTCTTTACTTTAATCCTAACCCGCCCGTACTCTGCAGCACCCTGCCTTGGCTTCTCTGTCTCCCCTGAGAGGCCTCCCCTCCATGGCTTTTCTTCATGTGTCCTGTTCATTAATACTTACCGTAACCAACTTGAAACCTAAGCTAAATACTCACCTTGGATCCTGAAACCTACAATAAGGGAATAAGATTACAATGTAAATCACTTTTATTCACTACTGTGATACCTAAACCTAAGTACTCACCTGACCTCCACTGGAATCCTCTTGGAACCTGTAAAAAAGAGAAGGGAAGGAAAAAAGGACATAATGTCTCAAGATGGAGTATTTTGATAAGGCGTTTTCAGCCAGAGTTGCATCTACTGGTTTCATTGATTTTTATGATATCATTATTGCCAGGACACGGACTCCCTTAAGGCCTGTTGGCTATAATTATATGCAGAGTGGAACCTGATAATTCCAGGACATTTTGCTGTTATATAATAAGTTACTGTTGTATTGAATTAGTGATGGTTTTGTGTCATTCCAGCCGAGCATTGTGAGGGAATCAGCAGCTTTCTCCCTATGGGTATTCACCTACAATCAGATTCTGACCTAAACTTAACCCATGACCTTCTGACCTAAACCTAAGTAATGGCCCTCAAACCTCAACCTGGTTTAAAATCTATTGACACCTTACCAGGAATTTAAAGCCCTAAACTTAACCGTCCGAACCCCTAATTAAACACTTTTGTGTAAGGGATATATTGAATTTAACTGCAGTTTACATTATATAAAGAAAACACTTTTGTGACTTTTATTCTGAAGCATATAATATATGAAGGAGCACTTTTTGTGACCGATATGACTGCCAATTTACATGAATAGAGAAACATTATTGTACTCTTATTCTGAAATGCATAATGCATCATATGATATAAGGAGCACTTTTTGTGACCAATATAACTGCAAGTTTACATGGAATAGAGAAACATTATTGTACTCTTATTCTGAAATGCATAACGCATAATAGATGAGACCACTTTTATGGCTTTTATTCTGAAAGGACAGAGGAATTACTCATGCAAGAATGGTCATTTTGGAAAGTTTTCACTTCCGGTCTGAGAACGGAGAATGCTGCTCTTTACTCTTGTCTGCCCGCGCTGCTCGTCGCATGGATAATTATGACACTGTGAGTAGAAATATAAGCCTGATGAAGGCCTAGTTTGGCCGAAACGTTGCTTAATAAAAACACGAAACTACTCAAGACCATCACGCTTTATTTTTTGGAGTCCTTTTTACCTTTTTAAAGTGTTTTTTACACCATTTAAATGTCCGTATTGGACTGAACATGGCGACGGCGTACCAAGATGGCGGCTTGCCTTTCCTCAGCCGCAATCACAGCCATGGGAGACGACTGGATCCTGCGAGTCCACCGGTAAGGGTCCACCCACACCGATGCCAGCATGCCCCCGTGATGAGAGGGTCCCGATGTGCCTGGACGGACCGACATCAAAGCAGCGGCCGCGGCTGCGGCCTACTGCGGAGCCACACCATCCTCCAGCATGCTAACGGCTACTGCCAGCATGCTAACCCCAGCTACCCCGATGTCTACAAGGCCCAGGCGGGGCCCACCACCTACCTGCTTCCCCGGGGATGGAGATCAGAGGGTGAAGGATCACTTGGAGAGAGACTGGTGATCCAACTCCTGTAAAAGAGATTATTCTGATGGGTAAAAAAGAGTGAAAAATATACATAATATACTTACCTGAGAGTTCAATCATAATAACCATAATTATTATTAATGAGTGGATAATATATTATTGTTTTTTAACACAAATTATTCCACTTACCTTGTTTGCCACAGAGAGCAGCTAAGATCCTGTTGGATTTAAATAAGTTCAATTTTGATATGTATAAAGAGATATATATTTGACTTGCCAGTACATGTGGGGGGACTTCCATGGGGGGCGGGGGAGTCTTGGTGTTTTGGTGTGCTGTTTGTAGTTTGTGCATTTAGGGCCCAGCGCAACGTGTAAGTCGCCGTGTCCCTCTTTACTTTAATCCTAACCCGCCCGTACTCTGCAGCACCCTGCCTTGGCTTCTCTGTCTCCCCTGAGAGGCCTCCCCTCCATGGCTTTTCTTCATGTGTCCTGTTCATTAATACTTACCGTAACCAACTTGAAACCTAAGCTAAATACTCACCTTGGATCCTGAAACCTACAATAAGGGAATAAGATTACAATGTAAATCACTTTTATTCACTACTGTGATACCTAAACCTAAGTACTCACCTGACCTCCACTGGAATCCTCTTGGAACCTGTAAAAAAAGAGAAGGGAAGGAAAAAAGGACATAATGTCTCAAGATGGAGTATTTTGATAAGGCGTTTTCAGCCAGAGTTGCATCTACTGGTTTCATTGATTTTTATGATATCATTATTGCCAGGACACGGACTCCCTTAAGGCCTGTTGGCTATAATTATATGCAGAGTGGAACCTGATAATTCCAGGACATTTTGCTGTTATATAATAAGTTACTGTTGTATTGAATTAGTGATGGTTTTGTGTCATTCCAGCCGAGCATTGTGAGGGAATCAGCAGCTTTCTCCCTATGGGTATTCACCTACAATCAGATTCTGACCTAAACTTAACCCATGACCTTCTGACCTAAACCTAAGTAATGGCCCTCAAACCTCAACCTGGTTTAAAATCTATTGACACCTTACCAGGAATTTAAAGCCCTAAACTTAACCGTCCGAACCCCTAATTAAACACTTTTGTGTAAGGGATATATTGAATTTAACTGCAGTTTACATTATATAAAAGAAAACACTTTTGTGACTTTTATTCTGAAGCATATAATATATGAAGGAGCACTTTTTGTGACCGATATGACTGCCAATTTACATGAATAGAGAAACATTATTGTACTCTTATTCTGAAATGCATAATGCATCATATGATATAAGGAGCACTTTTTGTGACCAATATAACTGCAAGTTTACATGGAATAGAGAAACATTATTGTACTCTTATTCTGAAATGCATAACGCATAATAGATGAGACCACTTTTATGGCTTTTATTCTGAAAGGACAGAGGAATTACTCATGCAAGAATGGTCATTTTGGAAAGTTTTCACTTCCGGTCTGAGAACGGAGAATGCTGCTCTTTACTCTTGTCTGCCCGCGCTGCTCGTCGCATGGATAATTATGACACTGTGAGTAGAAATATAAGCCTGATGAAGGCCTAGTTTGGCCGAAACGTTGCTTAATAAAAACACGAAACTACTCAAGACCATCACGCTTTATTTTTTGGAGTCCTTTTTACCTTTTTAAAGTGTTTTTTACACCATTTAAATGTCCGTATTGGACTGAACATGGCGACGGCGTACCAAGATGGCGGCTTGCCTTTCCTCAGCCGCAATCACAGCCATGGGAGACGACTGGATCCTGCGAGTCCACCGGTAAGGGTCCACCCACACCGATGCCAGCATGCCCCCGTGATGAGAGGGTCCCGATGTGCCTGGACGGACCGACATCAAAGCAGCGGCCGCGGCTGCGGCCTACTGCGGAGCCACACCATCCTCCAGCATGCTAACGGCTACTGCCAGCATGCTAACCCCAGCTACCCCGATGTCTACAAGGCCCAGGCGGGGCCCACCACCTACCTGCTTCCCCGGGGATGGAGATCAGAGGGTGAAGGATCACTTGGAGAGAGACTGGTGATCCAACTCCTGTAAAAGAGATTATTCTGATGGGTAAAAAAGAGTGAAAAATATACATAATATACTTACCTGAGAGTTCAATCATAATAACCATAATTATTATTAATGAGTGGATAATATATTATTGTTTTTTAACACAAATTATTCCACTTACCTTGTTTGCCACAGAGAGCAGCTAAGATCCTGTTGGATTTAAATAAGTTCAATTTTGATATGTATAAAGAGATATATATTTGACTTGCCAGTACATGTGGGGGGACTTCCATGGGGGGCGGGGGAGTCTTGGTGTTTTGGTGTGCTGTTTGTAGTTTGTGCATTTAGGGCCCAGCGCAACGTGTAAGTCGCCGTGTCCCTCTTTACTTTAATCCTAACCCGCCCGTACTCTGCAGCACCCTGCCTTGGCTTCTCTGTCTCCCCTGAGAGGCCTCCCCTCCATGGCTTTTCTTCATGTGTCCTGTTCATTAATACTTACCGTAACCAACTTGAAACCTAAGCTAAATACTCACCTTGGATCCTGAAACCTACAATAAGGGAATAAGATTACAATGTAAATCACTTTTATTCACTACTGTGATACCTAAACCTAAGTACTCACCTGACCTCCACTGGAATCCTCTTGGAACCTGTAAAAAAAGAGAAGGGAAGGAAAAAAGGACATAATGTCTCAAGATGGAGTATTTTGATAAGGCGTTTTCAGCCAGAGTTGCATCTACTGGTTTCATTGATTTTTATGATATCATTATTGCCAGGACACGGACTCCCTTAAGGCCTGTTGGCTATAATTATATGCAGAGTGGAACCTGATAATTCCAGGACATTTTGCTGTTATATAATAAGTTACTGTTGTATTGAATTAGTGATGGTTTTGTGTCATTCCAGCCGAGCATTGTGAGGGAATCAGCAGCTTTCTCCCTATGGGTATTCACCTACAATCAGATTCTGACCTAAACTTAACCCATGACCTTCTGACCTAAACCTAAGTAATGGCCCTCAAACCTCAACCTGGTTTAAAATCTATTGACACCTTACCAGGAATTTAAAGCCCTAAACTTAACCGTCCGAACCCCTAATTAAACACTTTTGTGTAAGGGATATATTGAATTTAACTGCAGTTTACATTATATAAAAGAAAACACTTTTGTGACTTTTATTCTGAAGCATATAATATATGAAGGAGCACTTTTTGTGACCGATATGACTGCCAATTTACATGAATAGAGAAACATTATTGTACTCTTATTCTGAAATGCATAATGCATCATATGATATAAGGAGCACTTTTTGTGACCAATATAACTGCAAGTTTACATGGAATAGAGAAACATTATTGTACTCTTATTCTGAAATGCATAACGCATAATAGATGAGACCACTTTTATGGCTTTTATTCTGAAAGGACAGAGGAATTACTCATGCAAGAATGGTCATTTTGGAAAGTTTTCACTTCCGGTCTGAGAACGGAGAATGCTGCTCTTTACTCTTGTCTGCCCGCGCTGCTCGTCGCATGGATAATTATGACACTGTGAGTAGAAATATAAGCCTGATGAAGGCCTAGTTTGGCCGAAACGTTGCTTAATAAAAACACGAAACTACTCAAGACCATCACGCTTTATTTTTTGGAGTCCTTTTTACCTTTTTAAAGTGTTTTTTACACCATTTAAATGTCCGTATTGGACTGAACATGGCGACGGCGTACCAAGATGGCGGCTTGCCTTTCCTCAGCCGCAATCACAGCCATGGGAGACGACTGGATCCTGCGAGTCCACCGGTAAGGGTCCACCCACACCGATGCCAGCATGCCCCCGTGATGAGAGGGTCCCGATGTGCCTGGACGGACCGACATCAAAGCAGCGGCCGCGGCTGCGGCCTACTGCGGAGCCACACCATCCTCCAGCATGCTAACGGCTACTGCCAGCATGCTAACCCCAGCTACCCCGATGTCTACAAGGCCCAGGCGGGGCCCACCACCTACCTGCTTCCCCGGGGATGGAGATCAGAGGGTGAAGGATCACTTGGAGAGAGACTGGTGATCCAACTCCTGTAAAAGAGATTATTCTGATGGGTAAAAAAGAGTGAAAAATATACATAATATACTTACCTGAGAGTTCAATCATAATAACCATAATTATTATTAATGAGTGGATAATATATTATTGTTTTTTAACACAAATTATTCCACTTACCTTGTTTGCCACAGAGAGCAGCTAAGATCCTGTTGGATTTAAATAAGTTCAATTTTGATATGTATAAAGAGATATATATTTGACTTGCCAGTACATGTGGGGGGACTTCCATGGGGGGCGGGGGAGTCTTGGTGTTTTGGTGTGCTGTTTGTAGTTTGTGCATTTAGGGCCCAGCGCAACGTGTAAGTCGCCGTGTCCCTCTTTACTTTAATCCTAACCCGCCCGTACTCTGCAGCACCCTGCCTTGGCTTCTCTGTCTCCCCTGAGAGGCCTCCCCTCCATGGCTTTTCTTCATGTGTCCTGTTCATTAATACTTACCGTAACCAACTTGAAACCTAAGCTAAATACTCACCTTGGATCCTGAAACCTACAATAAGGGAATAAGATTACAATGTAAATCACTTTTATTCACTACTGTGATACCTAAACCTAAGTACTCACCTGACCTCCACTGGAATCCTCTTGGAACCTGTAAAAAAAGAGAAGGGAAGGAAAAAAGGACATAATGTCTCAAGATGGAGTATTTTGATAAGGCGTTTTCAGCCAGAGTTGCATCTACTGGTTTCATTGATTTTTATGATATCATTATTGCCAGGACACGGACTCCCTTAAGGCCTGTTGGCTATAATTATATGCAGAGTGGAACCTGATAATTCCAGGACATTTTGCTGTTATATAATAAGTTACTGTTGTATTGAATTAGTGATGGTTTTGTGTCATTCCAGCCGAGCATTGTGAGGGAATCAGCAGCTTTCTCCCTATGGGTATTCACCTACAATCAGATTCTGACCTAAACTTAACCCATGACCTTCTGACCTAAACCTAAGTAATGGCCCTCAAACCTCAACCTGGTTTAAAATCTATTGACACCTTACCAGGAATTTAAAGCCCTAAACTTAACCGTCCGAACCCCTAATTAAACACTTTTGTGTAAGGGATATATTGAATTTAACTGCAGTTTACATTATATAAAAGAAAACACTTTTGTGACTTTTATTCTGAAGCATATAATATATGAAGGAGCACTTTTTGTGACCGATATGACTGCCAATTTACATGAATAGAGAAACATTATTGTACTCTTATTCTGAAATGCATAATGCATCATATGATATAAGGAGCACTTTTTGTGACCAATATAACTGCAAGTTTACATGGAATAGAGAAACATTATTGTACTCTTATTCTGAAATGCATAACGCATAATAGATGAGACCACTTTTATGGCTTTTATTCTGAAAGGACAGAGGAATTACTCATGCAAGAATGGTCATTTTGGAAAGTTTTCACTTCCGGTCTGAGAACGGAGAATGCTGCTCTTTACTCTTGTCTGCCCGCGCTGCTCGTCGCATGGATAATTATGACACTGTGAGTAGAAATATAAGCCTGATGAAGGCCTAGTTTGGCCGAAACGTTGCTTAATAAAAACACGAAACTACTCAAGACCATCACGCTTTATTTTTTGGAGTCCTTTTTACCTTTTTAAAGTGTTTTTTACACCATTTAAATGTCCGTATTGGACTGAACATGGCGACGGCGTACCAAGATGGCGGCTTGCCTTTCCTCAGCCGCAATCACAGCCATGGGAGACGACTGGATCCTGCGAGTCCACCGGTAAGGGTCCACCCACACCGATGCCAGCATGCCCCCGTGATGAGAGGGTCCCGATGTGCCTGGACGGACCGACATCAAAGCAGCGGCCGCGGCTGCGGCCTACTGCGGAGCCACACCATCCTCCAGCATGCTAACGGCTACTGCCAGCATGCTAACCCCAGCTACCCCGATGTCTACAAGGCCCAGGCGGGGCCCACCACCTACCTGCTTCCCCGGGGATGGAGATCAGAGGGTGAAGGATCACTTGGAGAGAGACTGGTGATCCAACTCCTGTAAAAGAGATTATTCTGATGGGTAAAAAAGAGTGAAAAATATACATAATATACTTACCTGAGAGTTCAATCATAATAACCATAATTATTATTAATGAGTGGATAATATATTATTGTTTTTTAACACAAATTATTCCACTTACCTTGTTTGCCACAGAGAGCAGCTAAGATCCTGTTGGATTTAAATAAGTTCAATTTTGATATGTATAAAGAGATATATATTTGACTTGCCAGTACATGTGGGGGGACTTCCATGGGGGGCGGGGGAGTCTTGGTGTTTTGGTGTGCTGTTTGTAGTTGTGCATTTAGGGCCCAGCGCAACGTGTAAGTCGCCGTGTCCCTCTTTACTTTAATCCTAACCCGCCCGTACTCTGCAGCACCCTGCCTTGGCTTCTCTGTCTCCCTGAGAGGCCTCCCTCCATGGCTTTTCTTCATGTGTCCTGTTCATTAATTACCGTAACCAACTTGAAACCTAACTAAATACTCACCTTGGATCCTGAAACCTACAATAAGGGAATAAGATTACAATGTAAATCACTTTTATTCACTGTGATACCTAAACCTAAGTACTCACCTGACCTCCACTGGAATCCTCTTGGAACCTGTAAAAAAAGAGAAGGGAAGGAAAAAAGGACATAATGTCTCAAGATGGAGTATTTTGATAAGGCGTTTTCAGCCAGAGTTGCATCTACTGGTTTCATTGATTTTTATGATATCATTATTGCCAGGACACGGACTCCCTTAAGGCCTGTTGGCTATAATTATATGCAGAGTGGAACCTGATAATTCCAGGACATTTTGCTGTCCTAACCCTAACCCTAACCCTAACCCTACCCTAACCCTAACCCTAACCCTAACCCTAACCCTACCCTAACCCTAACCCTACCCAACCCTAACCCTACCCTAACCCTAACCCTAACCCTAACCCTAACCCTAACCCTAACCCTACCCTAACCCTAACCCTAACCCTACCCTAACCCTAACCCTAACCCTAACCCTAACCCTAACCCTAACCCACCCTAACCCAACCCTAACCCTAACCCTAACCCTAACCCTAACCCTACCCTAACCCTAACCCAACCCTACCCTAACCCTAACCCTAACCCTAACCCTAACCCTAACCCTAACCCTAACCCTAACCCTACCCTAACCCTAACCCTACCCTAACCCTAACCCTAACCCTACCCTAACCCTAACCCTAACCCTAACCCTAACCCTAACCCTAACCCTAACCCTAACCCGACCCTAACCCTAACCCTACCCTAACCCTAACCCTAACCCTAACCCTAACCCTAACCCTAACCCTAACCCTAACCCTAACCCTAACCCTAACCCTAACCCTAACCCTACCCTAACCCTAACCCTAACCCTAACCCTAACCCTAACCCTAACCCTAACCCTAACCCTAACCCTAACCCTAACCCTAACCCTAACCCTAACCCTAACCCTAACCCTAACCCTAACCCTAACCCTAACCCTAACCCTAACCCTAACCCTAACCCTAACCCTAACCCTAACCCTAACCCTAACCCTAACCCTAACCCTAACCCTAACCCTAACCCTAACCCTAACCCTAACCCTAACCCTAACCCTAACCCTAACCCTACCCTAACCCTAACCCTAACCCTAACCCTAACCCTAACCCTAACCCTAACCCTAACCCTAACCCTAACCCTAACCCTAACCCTAACCCTAACCCTAACCCTAACCCTAACCCTAACCCTAACCCTAACCCTAACCCTAACCCTAACCCTAACCCTAACCCTAACCCTAACCCTAACCCTAACCCTAACCCTAACCCTAACCCTAACCCTACCCTAACCCTAACCCTAACCCTAACCCTAACCCTAACCCTAACCCTAACCCTAACCCTAACCCTAACCCTAACCCTAACCCTAACCCTAACCCTAACCCTAACCCTAACCCTAACCCTAACCCTAACCCTAACCCTAACCCTAACCCTAACCCTAACCCTAACCCTAACCCTAACCCTAACCCTAACCCTAACCCTAACCCTAACCCTAACCCTAACCCTAACCCTAACCCTAACCCTAACCCTAACCCTAACCCTAACCCTAACCCTAACCCTAACCCTAACCCTAACCCTAACCCTAACCCTAACCCTAACCCTAACCCTAACCCTAACCCTAACCCTAACCCTAACCCTAACCCTAACCCTAACCCTAACCCTAACCCTAACCCTAACCCTAACCCTAACCCTAACCCTAACCCTAACCCTAACCCTAACCCTAACCCTAACCCTAACCCTAACCCTAACCCTAACCCTAACCCTAACCCTAACCCTAACCCTAACCCTAACCCTAACCCTAACCCTAACCCTAACCCTAACCCTAACCCTAACCCTAACCCTAACCCTAACCCTAACCCTAACCCTAACCCTAACCCTAACCCTAACCCTAACCCTAACCCTAACCCTAACCCTAACCCTAACCCTAACCCTAACCCTAACCCTAACCCTAACCCTACCCTAACCCTAACCCTAACCCTAACCCTAACCCTAACCCTAACCCTAACCCTAACCCTAACCCTAACCCTAACCCTAACCCTAACCCTAACCCTAACCCTAACCCTAACCCTAACCCTAACCCTAACCCTAACCCTAACCCTAACCCTAACCCTAACCCTAACCCTAACCCTAACCCTAACCCTAACCCTAACCCTAACCCTAACCCTAACCCTAACCCTAACCCTAACCCTAACCCTAACCCTAACCCTAACCCTAACCCTAACCCTAACCCTAACCCTAACCCTAACCCTAACCCTAACCCTAACCCTAACCCTAACCCTAACCCTACCCTAACCCTAACCCTAACCCTAACCCTAACCCTAACCCTAACCCTAACCCTAACCCTAACCCTAACCCTAACCCTAACCCTAACCCTAACCCTAACCCTAACCCTAACCCTAACCCTAACCCTAACCCTAACCCTAACCCTAACCCTAACCCTAACCCTAACCCTAACCCTAACCCTAACCCTAACCCTAACCCTAACCCTAACCCTAACCCTAACCCTAACCCTAACCCTAACCCTAACCCTAACCCTAACCCTAACCCTAACCCTAACCCTAACCCTAACCCTAACCCTAACCCTAACCCTAACCCTAACCCTAACCCTAACCCTAACCCTAACCCTAACCCTAACCCTAACCCTAACCCTAACCCTAACCCTAACCCTAACCCTAACCCTAACCCTAACCCTAACCCTAACCCTAACCCTAACCCTAACCCTAACCCTAACCCTAACCCTAACCCTAACCCTAACCCTAACCCTAACCCTAACCCTAACCCTAACCCTAACCCTAACCCTAACCCTAACCCTAACCCTAACCCTAACCCTAACCCTAACCCTAACCCTAACCCTAACCCTAACCCTAACCCTAACCCTAACCCTAACCCTAACCCTAACCCTAACCCTAACCCTAACCCTAACCCTAACCCTAACCCTACCCTAACCCTAACCCTAACCCTAACCCTAACCCTAACCCTAACCCTAACCCTAACCCTAACCCTAACCCTAACCCTAACCCTACCCTAACCCTAACCCTAACCCTAACCCTAACCCTAACCCTAACCCTAACCCTAACCCTAACCCTAACCCTAACCCTAACCCTAACCCTAACCCTAACCCTAACCCTAACCCTAACCCTAACCCTAACCCTAACCCTAACCCTAACCCTAACCCTAACCCTAACCCTAACCCTAACCCTAACCCTAACCCTAACCCTAACCCTAACCCTAACCCTAACCCTAACCCTAACCCTAACCCTAACCCTAACCCTAACCCTAACCCTAACCCTAACCCTAACCCTAACCCTAACCCTAACCCTAACCCTAACCCTAACCCTAACCCTAACCCTAACCCTAACCCTAACCCTAACCCTAACCCTAACCCTAACCCTAACCCTACCCTAACCCTAACCCTAACCCTAACCCTAACCCTAACCCTAACCCTAACCCTAACCCTAACCCTAACCCTAACCCTAACCCTAACCCTAACCCTAACCCTAACCCTAACCCTAACCCTAACCCTAACCCTAACCCTAACCCTAACCCTAACCCTAACCCTAACCCTAACCCTAACCCTAACCCTAACCCTAACCCTAACCCTAACCCTAACCCTAACCCTAACCCTAACCCTAACCCTAACCCTAACCCTAACCCTAACCCTAACCCTAACCCTAACCCTAACCCTAACCCTAACCCTAACCCTAACCCTAACCCTAACCCTAACCCTAACCCTAACCCTAACCCTAACCCTAACCCTAACCCTAACCCTAACCCTAACCCTAACCCTAACCCTAACCCTAACCCTAACCCTAACCCTAACCCTAACCCTAACCCTAACCCTAACCCTAACCCTAACCCTAACCCTAACCCTAACCCTAACCCTAACCCCTAACCCTAACCCTAACCCTAACCCTAACCCTAACCCTAACCCTAACCCTAACCCTAACCCTAACCCTAACCCTAACCCTAACCCTAACCCTAACCCTAACCCTAACCCCTAACCCTAACCCTAACCCTAACCCTAACCCTAACCCTAACCCTAACCCTAACCCTAACCCTAACCCTAACCCTAACCCTAACCCTAACCCTAACCCTAACCCTAACCCTAACCCTAACCCTAACCCTAACCCTAACCCTAACCCTAACCCTAACCCTAACCCTAACCCTAACCCTAACCCTAACCCTACCCCTAACCCTAACCCAATAGTCTATGGGTCACACTTTACAGGACCCTTCGCCTAAACCCAACCAATTGGCAGAGTGAGGAGTACCAGTTTTTAGGCACCCACCGGTCATCTTACCTGACCATAACCAGTTGATTGAGTTCCTAAACACAACCATGGATTTAACCCTCACCTAACCCCAACCTTTATTATAACCCTAACCCAGTTATCTAACCCTAACCTTAACCACTCAAGAACCCTATATAATACTTACCTCACCTGACCTCGACCTTGGCCTCCTGGGAATCCTGAAAAAAGAGAAAAATATAAATATTATTGAAGGAATTTTACACTCACTTGGAGAATTATTTTGATCTAAACTGAATGCTTTCATATGCATTTTCATATGATTTTGTCATTATTTAATTAATTATATAACACTTGTGAGTTGTTTTTAATTTACAATGTCTTTTAAGTTCATTTTGAATGATGTATTGTATTTTTATTTAATTTTCAAACAGACATATAGTAAGCCTTGGGTTTCCCCATACACACTCTCTGTTATCCGTTCGAGCCCTGCCATTGGTTCTGAGGTCACGTGAGGCTTTCTAGAAACAGGATGTTATGATCAGCTCTGCTCCCGGCTTTTTCTCATTCATTCTGCCGCCTGTTGACTGCACTGTGGGAGAAGTAACCTTTCTGTAAGATTGTAAGTGATTCTGAGCTTGAAAAAGGCATTTTTAAATGCCGAAACGCGTCGCTCATTCAAAATAAATTTTCTTACATTTTGACCATCACGTCTCTCTTTTTTGAGATAGTTTTAAGTTAACTTTTTTTATATTTTGAGTTTTTTTCCGACGGCCTTCGGCTCGACGGGGAGATGGCGGGCCAAAACTGGACTGAGGACGGCTGGCAATACGTGAGTCATAAACGGGGAAGAAATAAAAATAGATATTACAACCCCCAGAACAGACAGACTTCCACGTATTCCGACCAGTGGGAACCTTCCGACCGCTCCTCCTACGCCCAGGCCGTTCGGAGCAACCAACGCAGCAACTCCCGCCAGTTTCGGAACAACGGCGGGCGCTCAAACTACAAGTCTGATGGAGGTAAGAACCAGGCCGAACATCAGACCTACAACAACAACACTTACCAGAGAAGGGGCCGGAACAACGGAGGTCAGCAGAACCGCCGAACACAAAATTATGCTCCGCGCGGAGGGACCGCTCAACGGGGCTGGCAGCGACCCCCAGCAGCAGCAGCAGCGCAGCGGCCAGAGGGCACAACAACGCCGGGGCTGGCCGAACACGCACCAGCGTGCTGGGAGGTTTGTCCAATCCTATGGAACAGATCAGCAAAAACAGCAAGATAATGACCCAGACTTTTTAACCAGAACCAGGGTTATACATAGGATTATTAGGTCAGCGCATCACTTTAATAATGTGACAGCCTCAGATACCCCACCTGCCATAGCCAGACTGACACAGAACCTCATTGACTCGATTAAGCCAGCAGATTCAAACCCTAAAACAGAAAGTTATATTATGGGTAATGCAAAAATCTGGGAACACGACACCTTGGCAACCCTGGAGGACCATTATAGGGACAATATGGATAACAACCTCCAGATCCTAAAGCAGCTGAAGGCAGGCAACTGGCAAAAGAACTTTGAAATAGCAGCTGCTTGGTCCCGCAGTCACTATGGCAGGAAGATGTCACAGGAACTTTTAGATGCAGTTTATGATAGGGTGGAGGCCGTTATCCAAACTAGCCTTAATGTGACATCACAGGAAGCCCAACAGACCCAGACTGTACCGGTGACGGAGGTAAGAGAACAGCCTTTGGCCCCACAGGAGACGGATGGACCAGCTGCTCCACAGGACCCAGAACCTCCAGACCCTCCTCCTCCTCTTCCTCCTCGCCCACAGACACGCCCCTCTCCAGCCCAGGCTACAGCCAGGCCAAATGGTCAGCCTGTGAGAAGGAGACATCTGAGCTCTGCCATCAGTGATTTTTTGAAAGTGGCAGCTCCTGCCCTCCCATCTGATCCACAACCGGGAGTCCCACGGATCATCACGCAGTGGCAGGCACTGAGAACGGACCCAGCAAGGCAGACGGCTGAGACCCATACAGCCCCCCAGAAGACTGCCCAGAGCACCCAAACAGTGGAGGAAACAGAAATGGAGCAACAGCAACAGGTAGAGGAGGCTGAATTGATCTCCCTACATGAGGACCCTCTTCCATGTGAGGCCCCCCCTCACCACCTTCATCCCCACCTCCTCTCCCCTCTCCCCTCACTCACCTGGCTCCCTCTCGCCTCACTCACCTGACTCCCTTTCGCCTGTGATCCCAGTCCTGGACACACCACTGCAGCAGAAGACTCCACGCAGGCTCCCAAACCTGCAACCAATAAGCACAGAGGGAACCACATCTATTACCCCCCCTGCAGAACACTGGGACAAAACTGAACCTCCGACCTAGACCCCCAGTCCAGAGCACGCTCTCCTTTGCGCCCCTAGCCTCATCAACCCCGCCTGCTCCAACTAACCCTGAAAATAGACCCGTCAGACATGCACAGACCAGCAACAAGGACTCGGTCTGGTCACTGGAGCCAAAAAAGCCATGGGTTTTCCTGGGAGATTCAAATTTAGCTAGAATACCAGCTTTTCCCCAAAATCACATTCAGGTGGACAGTTACCCGGGGGCCACATTTGCCCATGCAGAAGCCATCTTAGCTAAAACCCCAGTCTCCATGCTCGTGGAGAAAACTGTGCTCTCTTTTGGCATTAACAGCAGGGCCAAACATGTGGACACTGTGTCCATCCCACAGTTGAGGAGAGCTGTCGAAATGGCTGGGAGGGCTTTTCCTAAGTCCAAGATTTTTATCGTCCTACTCAACTTCAGCAGGAACCTTGAACCCATTGAGCAGGACAATTTGAGGCGTTTGAATACGTACATTCAGGAGAACTACACCTCCATCCCTCAGCTTTCCAGAAACAACTTTAAACTGGAAAGTGACAACATCCACTGGTCCAAACAGACTGGTGAACACATGCTACAGCATTGGATCCAACATTTAAACTCAGCTTCCCTGTAAGTAATGAAAATGAAGCAGGGTTAAATACTGTGATTAACCTGTGTGATTCTTTCCACTTGACAGCAGCACAAAGCATGCTACTTAATAAAGGGTTAACTTTCATCCCCTCTCTCCACAGGTCTAGCCACAAGTGTTTAAAAGATCAGACTAAACTTGACCTACAAAATTACCATAGGAAATTAAAACTGTCTGTTTATTATGATAACAAACCTGATTCCACACATCTTCCTTTCATTCCCAAGTCCACTTGGGTCCCCTCTGCTGCACAGCTCCCTCCTGAGGTCACAAATTTAACAAAATTGGACAATGAGCACTTTCAAAGTAACTACAAAATAGGCTGGACCAAATCCAACCTCAGTAAATTTGAAAATGAGGCACTCCGTCAGTTGAGTGAAAATAGCAACATTGTGATCAAACCTGCAGACAAGGGGAGCGCTGTGGTCCTAATGGACAGGAAGGATTATCTGTGGGAAGGTCACAGACAGCTCAGTGACCAGAATTACTATACCAAGCTAGATAGACCTATTTATAAGATACCATACCACTAGTAAATAAAATACTTTTATCATTATATAATAAAAAATTTATTAACCATAAGCAAATGTCATACCTCCAGGGAAACAAAGAGCCCAGAATGCGTAGATTTTATCTCCTACCTAAGATCCACAAAAAAGAGAGTCTTGGAGCCTCCCCTACTGTATCCCCCCAGGGCGCCCAATTGTCTCCGACTGTGAGAGCGAGACCTACCGTACAGCGGAATATATTGATTATTATTTAAATCCTCTATCGATTTTGCACCCGAGCTATCTTAAAGATACTTTTGATTTTGTGGAAAAGGTTAAAAATCTGGATGTACCACCGTCAGCCTTTCTCTTCTCCATGGACGTCACGGCTCTGTACACCAACATACAGACACCCGAGGGCCTCCTGGCAGTCAAAAATGCCTTACAAAAATATCCCAACAGTAAGAGACCCGACAAAGAAATTCTCCAATTACTCGAAATTAATTTGACAAAGAATGATTTTGAATTCGATGACCAGTATTTTTTACAGACCAGGGGCACAGCGATGGGTAAGAAATTTGCCCCCGCGTATGCTAACCTTTTTATGGCAGACTGGGAAGAAAAGGCTCTAGCAGCATGTCATAAAAAACCACTGCATTATTTCCGCTTTTTAGACGATATCTGGGGCGTATGGGAGCACTCGATAGAGGATTTTGACCAGTTCATGGTTACCTTAAATGAACAGAGGGACTCCATTAAACTTACCTCATCCATTAATCAGGACTCCATAGACTTTCTGGACACGACCACTTTCAAGGCCGCAGACTGCCCCGCCACACGCAGACTGCATGTGAAAGTTTTTTTCAAAAAAACAGACACGCATGCGCTGTTGTTTAGGTCCAGCCATCACCCACGGCATACTTTTGCGGGCCTAGTTAAATCCCAATTATTAAGATTCAAGAGAATATGCACTAGAATAGAGGATTTTAAAAGTGCAACAAAAATTCTATTTTCATCATTGGCCACAAGAGGGTACTCCCGCACCATGCTACGCCAAGCCTTGAGGACATTCACCCAGCCTAAACCAATTAATCTGGACCCCCTTCTACCAATTATTGTCACATATTCCACAGAAAATGTTAAATTTGTCAAACAATTAAAAAGAATTTTATTTCCTCTGGAGGTAATGATATTTTCTTAAAGGACCACAGGCTGATTGCAGCTTTTAGGAAAAACAAGAACTTGAGGGATATTCTGGTCAAAGCCAAACTCAGGCCCCTAAAAACCCAGAGATCCACAGCACAGGGAGATTTTTATAGAAATTATAGGATGGTACAGAATCAGACATCAAAAGAAGTTTTTTTGACCCAAAGGAACACAACTGTACATCAGAAAAACATCATTTATTTAATCAGATGCATACAATGTACCAAACAATATGTGGGAGAGTCAGGAAACTCCCTATTAGTTAGATTCACCCAACACAGGTACAATATAAATAGGCAAAAGAACCTGCACATCCCTCTGGTCCAGCACTTTGTGGACCATGGCTGGACCAACCTCAGGGCCACCATCCTGGAGTCAAATCCAGCCTGGTCTGTCCAACAGCGCAGGAGAGTTGAGAGGTCCTGGATCCAAAAACTGGGCACACATTTGCCCAATGGCCTGAATGAGAAGTAGGATAGGGGGGAATTAGACTGAGGCCCATGGTGAGTGCTTCAATCCTGCTGCCTTCGGCAGCAGGATTTCATTTATTTCATTCCTAACCCGCCAGTACCTGGGCTGAAGCTTTCCCTCCTTCCTTTCTCCTCAGATAGGCCTTCACTTGGACAATCCACCTATAATTGGACACACAAAACACATAATACAAATTCAATTGGATTATTTCCCTATGGGACATTGCAATTTATACTATAAAATAGAATACAATACATTATTAATATATCTTATTTATATACGGGTTTCTCATGAACCAGCAGATTACCTGATTCAGAGTATTTGCATTATATAGTTGAATTCTACATTTTTTTCTTTTTTACTTTTCAAAGACTGTTGTTGTTATTGTTGTTCAAGACAAACTGATTTCCATGTACTACATGTATGATTTGTTAATGTGATGGTCTTGTTACTCCCCCACACGTTTGTTCTAAATGTGTTTGAGCAGCTGAGTGAAGCACAACATCCGCTTTTTTCATCCAAATATGGAACAATAGTCTATGGGTCACACTTTACAGGACCCTTCGCCTAAACCCAACCAATTGGCAGAGTGAGGAGTACCAGTTTTTAGGCACCCACCGGTCATCTTACCTGACCATAACCAGTTGATTGAGTTCCTAAACACAACCATGGATTTAACCCTCACCTAACCCCAACCTTTATTATAACCCTAACCCAGTTATCTAACCCTAACCTTAACCACTCAAGAACCCTATATAATACTTACCTCACCTGACCTCGACCTTGGCCTCCTGGGAATCCTGAAAAAAGAGAAAAATATAAATATTATTGAAGGAATTTTACACTCACTTGGAGAATTATTTTGATCTAAACTGAATGCTTTCATATGCATTTTCATATGATTTTGTCATTATTTAATTAATTATATAACACTTGTGAGTTGTTTTTAATTTACAATGTCTTTTAAGTTCATTTTGAATGATGTATTGTATTTTTATTTAATTTTCAAACAGACATATAGTAAGCCTTGGGTTTCCCCATACACACTCTCTGTTATCCGTTCGAGCCCTGCCATTGGTTCTGAGGTCACGTGAGGCTTTCTAGAAACAGGATGTTATGATCAGCTCTGCTCCCGGCTTTTTCTCATTCATTCTGCCGCCTGTTGACTGCACTGTGGGAGAAGTAACCTTTCTGTAAGATTGTAAGTGATTCTGAGCTTGAAAAAGGCATTTTTAAATGCCGAAACGCGTCGCTCATTCAAAATAAATTTTCTTACATTTTGACCATCACGTCTCTCTTTTTTGAGATAGTTTTAAGTTAACTTTTTTTATATTTTGAGTTTTTTCCGACGGCCTTCGGCTCGACGGGGAGATGGCGGGCCAAAACTGGACTGAGGACGGCTGGCAATACGTGAGTCATAAACGGGGAAGAAATAAAAATAGATATTACAACCCCCAGAACAGACAGACTTCCACGTATTCCGACCAGTG
This sequence comes from Sander lucioperca, assembly GCF_008315115.2. NCBI lineage: Eukaryota > Metazoa > Chordata > Actinopteri > Perciformes > Percidae > Sander > Sander lucioperca. The sequence continues at coordinate 48,146,596 of NC_050174.1, forward strand.
GGAACCTTCCGACCGCTCCTCCTACGCCCAGGCCGTTCGGAGCAACCAACGCAGCAACTCCCGCCAGTTTCGGAACAACGGCGGGCGCTCAAACTACAAGTCTGATGGAGGTAAGAACCAGGCCGAACATCAGACCTACAACAACAACACTTACCAGAGAAGGGGCCGGAACAACGGAGGTCAGCAGAACCGCCGAACACAAAATTATGCTCCGCGCGGAGGGACCGCTCAACGGGGCTGGCAGCGACCCCAGCAGCAGCAGCAGCGCAGCGGCCAGAGGGCACAACAACGCCGGGGCTGGCCGAACACGCACCAGCGTGCTGGGAGGTTTGTCCAATCCTATGGAACAGATCAGCAAAAACAGCAAGATAATGACCCAGACTTTTTAACCAGAACCAGGGTTATACATAGGATTATTAGGTCAGCGCATCACTTTAATAATGTGACAGCCTCAGATACCCCACCTGCCATAGCCAGACTGACACAGAACCTCATTGACTCGATTAAGCCAGCAGATTCAAACCCTAAAACAGAAAGTTATATTATGGGTAATGCAAAAATCTGGGAACACGACACCTTGGCAACCCTGGAGGACCATTATAGGGACAATATGGATAACAACCTCCAGATCCTAAAGCAGCTGAAGGCAGGCAACTGGCAAAAGAACTTTGAAATAGCAGCTGCTTGGTCCCGCAGTCACTATGGCAGGAAGATGTCACAGGAACTTTTAGATGCAGTTTATGATAGGGTGGAGGCCGTTATCCAAACTAGCCTTAATGTGACATCACAGGAAGCCCAACAGACCCAGACTGTACCGGTGACGGAGGTAAGAGAACAGCCTTTGGCCCCACAGGAGACGGATGGACCAGCTGCTCCACAGGACCCAGAACCTCCAGACCCTCCTCCTCCTCTTCCTCCTCGCCCACAGACACGCCCCTCTCCAGCCCAGGCTACAGCCAGGCCAAATGGTCAGCCTGTGAGAAGGAGACATCTGAGCTCTGCCATCAGTGATTTTTTGAAAGTGGCAGCTCCTGCCCTCCCATCTGATCCACAACCGGGAGTCCCACGGATCATCACGCAGTGGCAGGCACTGAGAACGGACCCAGCAAGGCAGACGGCTGAGACCCATACAGCCCCCCAGAAGACTGCCCAGAGCACCCAAACAGTGGAGGAAACAGAAATGGAGCAACAGCAACAGGTAGAGGAGGCTGAATTGATCTCCCTACATGAGGACCCTCTTCCATGTGAGGCCCCCCTCACCACCTTCATCCCCACCTCCTCTCCCCTCTCCCCTCACTCACCTGGCTCCCTCTCGCCTCACTCACCTGACTCCCTTTCGCCTGTGATCCCAGTCCTGGACACACCACTGCAGCAGAAGACTCCACGCAGGCTCCCAAACCTGCAACCAATAAGCACAGAGGGAACCACATCTATTACCCCCCTGCAGAACACTGGGACAAAACTGAACCTCCGACCTAGACCCCCAGTCCAGAGCACGCTCTCCTTTGCGCCCCTAGCCTCATCAACCCCGCCTGCTCCAACTAACCCTGAAAATAGACCCGTCAGACATGCACAGACCAGCAACAAGGACTCGGTCTGGTCACTGGAGCCAAAAAAGCCATGGGTTTTCCTGGGAGATTCAAATTTAGCTAGAATACCAGCTTTTCCCCAAAATCACATTCAGGTGGACAGTTACCCGGGGGCCACATTTGCCCATGCAGAAGCCATCTTAGCTAAAACCCCAGTCTCCATGCTCGTGGAGAAAACTGTGCTCTCTTTTGGCATTAACAGCAGGGCCAAACATGTGGACACTGTGTCCATCCCACAGTTGAGGAGAGCTGTCGAAATGGCTGGGAGGGCTTTTCCTAAGTCCAAGATTTTTATCGTCCTACTCAACTTCAGCAGGAACCTTGAACCCATTGAGCAGGACAATTTGAGGCGTTTGAATACGTACATTCAGGAGAACTACACCTCCATCCCTCAGCTTTCCAGAAACAACTTTAAACTGGAAAGTGACAACATCCACTGGTCCAAACAGACTGGTGAACACATGCTACAGCATTGGATCCAACATTTAAACTCAGCTTCCCTGTAAGTAATGAAAATGAAGCAGGGTTAAATACTGTGATTAACCTGTGTGATTCTTTCCACTTGACAGCAGCACAAAGCATGCTACTTAATAAAGGGTTAACTTTCATCCCCTCTCTCCACAGGTCTAGCCACAAGTGTTTAAAAGATCAGACTAAACTTGACCTACAAAATTACCATAGGAAATTAAAACTGTCTGTTTATTATGATAACAAACCTGATTCCACACATCTTCCTTTCATTCCCAAGTCCACTTGGGTCCCCTCTGCTGCACAGCTCCCTCCTGAGGTCACAAATTTAACAAAATTGGACAATGAGCACTTTCAAAGTAACTACAAAATAGGCTGGACCAAATCCAACCTCAGTAAATTTGAAAATGAGGCACTCCGTCAGTTGAGTGAAAATAGCAACATTGTGATCAAACCTGCAGACAAGGGGAGCGCTGTGGTCCTAATGGACAGGAAGGATTATCTGTGGGAAGGTCACAGACAGCTCAGTGACCAGAATTACTATACCAAGCTAGATAGACCTATTTATAAAGATACCATACCACTAGTAAATAAAATACTTTTATCATTATATAATAAAAAATTTATTAACCATAAGCAAATGTCATACCTCCAGGGAAACAAAGAGCCCAGAATGCGTAGATTTTATCTCCTACCTAAGATCCACAAAAAAAGAGAGTCTTGGAGCCTCCCCTACTGTATCCCCCCAGGGCGCCCAATTGTCTCCGACTGTGAGAGCGAGACCTACCGTACAGCGGAATATATTGATTATTATTTAAATCCTCTATCGATTTTGCACCCGAGCTATCTTAAAGATACTTTTGATTTTGTGGAAAAGGTTAAAAATCTGGATGTACCACCGTCAGCCTTTCTCTTCTCCATGGACGTCACGGCTCTGTACACCAACATACAGACACCCGAGGGCCTCCTGGCAGTCAAAAATGCCTTACAAAAATATCCCAACAGTAAGAGACCCGACAAAGAAATTCTCCAATTACTCGAAATTAATTTGACAAAGAATGATTTTGAATTCGATGACCAGTATTTTTTACAGACCAGGGGCACAGCGATGGGTAAGAAATTTGCCCCCGCGTATGCTAACCTTTTTATGGCAGACTGGGAAGAAAAGGCTCTAGCAGCATGTCATAAAAAACCACTGCATTATTTCCGCTTTTTAGACGATATCTGGGGCGTATGGGAGCACTCGATAGAGGATTTTGACCAGTTCATGGTTACCTTAAATGAACAGAGGGACTCCATTAAACTTACCTCATCCATTAATCAGGACTCCATAGACTTTCTGGACACGACCACTTTCAAGGCCGCAGACTGCCCCGCCACACGCAGACTGCATGTGAAAGTTTTTTTCAAAAAAACAGACACGCATGCGCTGTTGTTTAGGTCCAGCCATCACCCACGGCATACTTTTGCGGGCCTAGTTAAATCCCAATTATTAAGATTCAAGAGAATATGCACTAGAATAGAGGATTTTAAAAGTGCAACAAAAATTCTATTTTCATCATTGGCCACAAGAGGGTACTCCCGCACCATGCTACGCCAAGCCTTGAGGACATTCACCCAGCCTAAACCAATTAATCTGGACCCCCTTCTACCAATTATTGTCACATATTCCACAGAAAATGTTAAATTTGTCAAACAATTAAAAAGAATTTTATTTCCTCTGGAGGTAATGATATTTTCTTAAAGGACCACAGGCTGATTGCAGCTTTTAGGAAAAACAAGAACTTGAGGGATATTCTGGTCAAAGCCAAACTCAGGCCCCTAAAAACCCAGAGATCCACAGCACAGGGAGATTTTTATAGAAATTATAGGATGGTACAGAATCAGACATCAAAAGAAGTTTTTTTGACCCAAAGGAACACAACTGTACATCAGAAAAACATCATTTATTTAATCAGATGCATACAATGTACCAAACAATATGTGGGAGAGTCAGGAAACTCCCTATTAGTTAGATTCACCCAACACAGGTACAATATAAATAGGCAAAAGAACCTGCACATCCCTCTGGTCCAGCACTTTGTGGACCATGGCTGGACCAACCTCAGGGCCACCATCCTGGAGTCAAATCCAGCCTGGTCTGTCCAACAGCGCAGGAGAGTTGAGAGGTCCTGGATCCAAAACTGGGCACACATTTGCCCAATGGCCTGAATGAGAAGTAGGATAGGGGGGAATTAGACTGAGGCCCATGGTGAGTGCTTCAATCCTGCTGCCTTCGGCAGCAGGATTTCATTTATTTCATTCCTAACCCGCCAGTACCTGGGCTGAAGCTTTCCCTCCTTCCTTTCTCCTCAGATAGGCCTTCACTTGGACAATCCACCTATAATTGGACACACAAAACACATAATACAAATTCAATTGGATTATTTCCCTATGGGACATTGCAATTTATACTATAAAATAGAATACAATACATTATTAATATATCTTATTTATATACGGGTTTCTCATGAACCAGCAGATTACCTGATTCAGAGTATTTGCATTATATAGTTGAATTCTACATTTTTTTCTTTTTTACTTTTCAAAGACTGTTGTTGTTATTGTTGTTCAAGACAAACTGATTTCCATGTACTACATGTATGATTTGTTAATGTGATGGTCTTGTTACTCCCCACACGTTTGTTCTAAATGTGTTTGAGCAGCTGAGTGAAGCACAACATCCGCTTTTTTCATCCAAATATGGAACAATAGTCTATGGGTCACACTTTACAGGACCCTTCGCCTAAACCCAACCAATTGGCAGAGTGAGGAGTACCAGTTTTTAGGCACCCACCGGTCATCTTACCTGACCATAACCAGTTGATTGAGTTCCTAAACACAACCATGGATTTAACCCTCACCTAACCCCAACCTTTATTATAACCCTAACCCAGTTATCTAACCCTAACCTTAACCACTCAAGAACCCTATATAATACTTACCTCACCTGACCTCGACCTTGGCCTCCTGGGAATCCTGAAAAAAGAGAAAATATAAATATTATTGAAGGAATTTTACACTCACTTGGAGAATTATTTTGATCTAAACTGAATGCTTTCATATGCATTTTCATATGATTTTGTCATTATTTAATTAATTATATAACACTTGTGAGTTGTTTTTAATTTACAATGTCTTTTAAGTTCATTTTGAATGATGTATTGTATTTTTATTTAATTTTCAAACAGACATATAGTAAGCCTTGGGTTTCCCCATACACACTCTCTGTTATCCGTTCGAGCCCTGCCATTGGTTCTGAGGTCACGTGAGGCTTTCTAGAAACAGGATGTTATGATCAGCTCTGCTCCCGGCTTTTTCTCATTCATTCTGCCGCCTGTTGACTGCACTGTGGGAGAAGTAACCTTTCTGTAAGATTGTAAGTGATTCTGAGCTTGAAAAAGGCATTTTTAAATGCCGAAACGCGTCGCTCATTCAAAATAAATTTTCTTACATTTTGACCATCACGTCTCTCTTTTTTGAGATAGTTTTAAGTTAACTTTTTTTATATTTTGAGTTTTTTTCCGACGGCCTTCGGCTCGACGGGGAGATGGCGGGCCAAAACTGGACTGAGGACGGCTGGCAATACGTGAGTCATAAACGGGGAAGAAATAAAAATAGATATTACAACCCCCAGAACAGACAGACTTCCACGTATTCCGACCAGTGGGAACCTTCCGACCGCTCCTCCTACGCCCAGGCCGTTCGGAGCAACCAACGCAGCAACTCCCGCCAGTTTCGGAACAACGGCGGGCGCTCAAACTACAAGTCTGATGGAGGTAAGAACCAGGCCGAACATCAGACCTACAACAACAACACTTACCAGAGAAGGGGCCGGAACAACGGAGGTCAGCAGAACCGCCGAACACAAAATTATGCTCCGCGCGGAGGGACCGCTCAACGGGGCTGGCAGCGACCCCAGCAGCAGCAGCAGCGCAGCGGCCAGAGGGCACAACAACGCCGGGGCTGGCCGAACACGCACCAGCGTGCTGGGAGGTTTGTCCAATCCTATGGAACAGATCAGCAAAAACAGCAAGATAATGACCCAGACTTTTTAACCAGAACCAGGGTTATACATAGGATTATTAGGTCAGCGCATCACTTTAATAATGTGACAGCCTCAGATACCCCACCTGCCATAGCCAGACTGACACAGAACCTCATTGACTCGATTAAGCCAGCAGATTCAAACCCTAAAACAGAAAGTTATATTATGGGTAATGCAAAAATCTGGGAACACGACACCTTGGCAACCCTGGAGGACCATTATAGGGACAATATGGATAACAACCTCCAGATCCTAAAGCAGCTGAAGGCAGGCAACTGGCAAAAGAACTTTGAAATAGCAGCTGCTTGGTCCCGCAGTCACTATGGCAGGAAGATGTCACAGGAACTTTTAGATGCAGTTTATGATAGGGTGGAGGCCGTTATCCAAACTAGCCTTAATGTGACATCACAGGAAGCCCAACAGACCCAGACTGTACCGGTGACGGAGGTAAGAGAACAGCCTTTGGCCCCACAGGAGACGGATGGACCAGCTGCTCCACAGGACCCAGAACCTCCAGACCCTCCTCCTCCTCTTCCTCCTCGCCCACAGACACGCCCCTCTCCAGCCCAGGCTACAGCCAGGCCAAATGGTCAGCCTGTGAGAAGGAGACATCTGAGCTCTGCCATCAGTGATTTTTTGAAAGTGGCAGCTCCTGCCCTCCCATCTGATCCACAACCGGGAGTCCCACGGATCATCACGCAGTGGCAGGCACTGAGAACGGACCCAGCAAGGCAGACGGCTGAGACCCATACAGCCCCCCAGAAGACTGCCCAGAGCACCCAAACAGTGGAGGAAACAGAAATGGAGCAACAGCAACAGGTAGAGGAGGCTGAATTGATCTCCCTACATGAGGACCCTCTTCCATGTGAGGCCCCCCTCACCACCTTCATCCCCACCTCCTCTCCCCTCTCCCCTCACTCACCTGGCTCCCTCTCGCCTCACTCACCTGACTCCCTTTCGCCTGTGATCCCAGTCCTGGACACACCACTGCAGCAGAAGACTCCACGCAGGCTCCCAAACCTGCAACCAATAAGCACAGAGGGAACCACATCTATTACCCCCCCTGCAGAACACTGGGACAAAACTGAACCTCCGACCTAGACCCCCAGTCCAGAGCACGCTCTCCTTTGCGCCCCTAGCCTCATCAACCCCGCCTGCTCCAACTAACCCTGAAAATAGACCCGTCAGACATGCACAGACCAGCAACAAGGACTCGGTCTGGTCACTGGAGCCAAAAAAGCCATGGGTTTTCCTGGGAGATTCAAATTTAGCTAGAATACCAGCTTTTCCCCAAAATCACATTCAGGTGGACAGTTACCCGGGGGCCACATTTGCCCATGCAGAAGCCATCTTAGCTAAAACCCCAGTCTCCATGCTCGTGGAGAAAACTGTGCTCTCTTTTGGCATTAACAGCAGGGCCAAACATGTGGACACTGTGTCCATCCCACAGTTGAGGAGAGCTGTCGAAATGGCTGGGAGGGCTTTTCCTAAGTCCAAGATTTTTATCGTCCTACTCAACTTCAGCAGGAACCTTGAACCCATTGAGCAGGACAATTTGAGGCGTTTGAATACGTACATTCAGGAGAACTACACCTCCATCCCTCAGCTTTCCAGAAACAACTTTAAACTGGAAAGTGACAACATCCACTGGTCCAAACAGACTGGTGAACACATGCTACAGCATTGGATCCAACATTTAAACTCAGCTTCCCTGTAAGTAATGAAAATGAAGCAGGGTTAAATACTGTGATTAACCTGTGTGATTCTTTCCACTTGACAGCAGCACAAAGCATGCTACTTAATAAAGGGTTAACTTTCATCCCCTCTCTCCACAGGTCTAGCCACAAGTGTTTAAAAGATCAGACTAAACTTGACCTACAAAATTACCATAGGAAATTAAAACTGTCTGTTTATTATGATAACAAACCTGATTCCACACATCTTCCTTTCATTCCCAAGTCCACTTGGGTCCCCTCTGCTGCACAGCTCCCTCCTGAGGTCACAAATTTAACAAAATTGGACAATGAGCACTTTCAAAGTAACTACAAAATAGGCTGGACCAAATCCAACCTCAGTAAATTTGAAAATGAGGCACTCCGTCAGTTGAGTGAAAATAGCAACATTGTGATCAAACCTGCAGACAAGGGGAGCGCTGTGGTCCTAATGGACAGGAAGGATTATCTGTGGGAAGGTCACAGACAGCTCAGTGACCAGAATTACTATACCAAGCTAGATAGACCTATTTATAAAGATACCATACCACTAGTAAATAAAATACTTTTATCATTATATAATAAAAAATTTATTAACCATAAGCAAATGTCATACCTCCAGGGAAACAAAGAGCCCAGAATGCGTAGATTTTATCTCCTACCTAAGATCCACAAAAAAAGAGAGTCTTGGAGCCTCCCCTACTGTATCCCCCCAGGGCGCCCAATTGTCTCCGACTGTGAGAGCGAGACCTACCGTACAGCGGAATATATTGATTATTATTTAAATCCTCTATCGATTTTGCACCCGAGCTATCTTAAAGATACTTTTGATTTTGTGGAAAAGGTTAAAAATCTGGATGTACCACCGTCAGCCTTTCTCTTCTCCATGGACGTCACGGCTCTGTACACCAACATACAGACACCCGAGGGCCTCCTGGCAGTCAAAAATGCCTTACAAAAATATCCCAACAGTAAGAGACCCGACAAAGAAATTCTCCAATTACTCGAAATTAATTTGACAAAGAATGATTTTGAATTCGATGACCAGTATTTTTTACAGACCAGGGGCACAGCGATGGGTAAGAAATTTGCCCCCGCGTATGCTAACCTTTTTATGGCAGACTGGGAAGAAAAGGCTCTAGCAGCATGTCATAAAAAACCACTGCATTATTTCCGCTTTTTAGACGATATCTGGGGCGTATGGGAGCACTCGATAGAGGATTTTGACCAGTTCATGGTTACCTTAAATGAACAGAGGGACTCCATTAAACTTACCTCATCCATTAATCAGGACTCCATAGACTTTCTGGACACGACCACTTTCAAGGCCGCAGACTGCCCCGCCACACGCAGACTGCATGTGAAAGTTTTTTTCAAAAAAACAGACACGCATGCGCTGTTGTTTAGGTCCAGCCATCACCCACGGCATACTTTTGCGGGCCTAGTTAAATCCCAATTATTAAGATTCAAGAGAATATGCACTAGAATAGAGGATTTTAAAAGTGCAACAAAAATTCTATTTTCATCATTGGCCACAAGAGGGTACTCCCGCACCATGCTACGCCAAGCCTTGAGGACATTCACCCAGCCTAAACCAATTAATCTGGACCCCCCTTCTACCAATTATTGTCACATATTCCACAGAAAATGTTAAATTTGTCAAACAATTAAAAAAGAATTTTATTTCCTCTGGAGGTAATGATATTTTCTTAAAGGACCACAGGCTGATTGCAGCTTTTAGGAAAAACAAGAACTTGAGGGATATTCTGGTCAAAGCCAAACTCAGGCCCCTAAAAACCCAGAGATCCACAGCACAGGGAGATTTTTATAGAAATTATAGGATGGTACAGAATCAGACATCAAAAGAAGTTTTTTTGACCCAAAGGAACACAACTGTACATCAGAAAAACATCATTTATTTAATCAGATGCATACAATGTACCAAACAATATGTGGGAGAGTCAGGAAACTCCCTATTAGTTAGATTCACCCAACACAGGTACAATATAAATAGGCAAAAGAACCTGCACATCCCTCTGGTCCAGCACTTTGTGGACCATGGCTGGACCAACCTCAGGGCCACCATCCTGGAGTCAAATCCAGCCTGGTCTGTCCAACAGCGCAGGAGAGTTGAGAGGTCCTGGATCCAAAAACTGGGCACACATTTGCCCAATGGCCTGAATGAGAAGTAGGATAGGGGGGAATTAGACTGAGGCCCATGGTGAGTGCTTCAATCCTGCTGCCTTCGGCAGCAGGATTTCATTTATTTCATTCCTAACCCGCCAGTACCTGGGCTGAAGCTTTCCCTCCTTCCTTTCTCCTCAGATAGGCCTTCACTTGGACAATCCACCTATAATTGGACACACAAAACACATAATACAAATTCAATTGGATTATTTCCCTATGGGACATTGCAATTTATACTATAAAATAGAATACAATACATTATTAATATATCTTATTTATATACGGGTTTCTCATGAACCAGCAGATTACCTGATTCAGAGTATTTGCATTATATAGTTGAATTCTACATTTTTTTCTTTTTTACTTTTCAAAGACTGTTGTTGTTATTGTTGTTCAAGACAAACTGATTTCCATGTACTACATGTATGATTTGTTAATGTGATGGTCTTGTTACTCCCCACACGTTTGTTCTAAATGTGTTTGAGCAGCTGAGTGAAGCACAACATCCGCTTTTTTCATCCAAATATGGAACAATAGTCTATGGGTCACACTTTACAGGACCCTTCGCCTAAACCCAACCAATTGGCAGAGTGAGGAGTACCAGTTTTTAGGCACCCACCGGTCATCTTACCTGACCATAACCAGTTGATTGAGTTCCTAAACACAACCATGGATTTAACCCTCACCTAACCCCAACCTTTATTATAACCCTAACCCAGTTATCTAACCCTAACCTTAACCACTCAAGAACCCTATATAATACTTACCTCACCTGACCTCGACCTTGGCCTCCTGGGAATCCTGAAAAAAGAGAAAAATATAAATATTATTGAAGGAATTTTACACTCACTTGGAGAATTATTTTGATCTAAACTGAATGCTTTCATATGCATTTTCATATGATTTTGTCATTATTTAATTAATTATATAACACTTGTGAGTTGTTTTTAATTTACAATGTCTTTTAAGTTCATTTTGAATGATGTATTGTATTTTTATTTAATTTTCAAACAGACATATAGTAAGCCTTGGGTTTCCCCATACACACTCTCTGTTATCCGTTCGAGCCCTGCCATTGGTTCTGAGGTCACGTGAGGCTTTCTAGAAACAGGATGTTATGATCAGCTCTGCTCCCGGCTTTTTCTCATTCATTCTGCCGCCTGTTGACTGCACTGTGGGAGAAGTAACCTTTCTGTAAGATTGTAAGTGATTCTGAGCTTGAAAAAGGCATTTTTAAATGCCGAAACGCGTCGCTCATTCAAAATAAATTTTCTTACATTTTGACCATCACGTCTCTCTTTTTTGAGATAGTTTTAAGTTAACTTTTTTTATATTTTGAGTTTTTTTCCGACGGCCTTCGGCTCGACGGGGAGATGGCGGGCCAAAACTGGACTGAGGACGGCTGGCAATACGTGAGTCATAAACGGGGAAGAAATAAAAATAGATATTACAACCCCCAGAACAGACAGACTTCCACGTATTCCGACCAGTGGGAACCTTCCGACCGCTCCTCCTACGCCCAGGCCGTTCGGAGCAACCAACGCAGCAACTCCCGCCAGTTTCGGAACAACGGCGGGCGCTCAAACTACAAGTCTGATGGAGGTAAGAACCAGGCCGAACATCAGACCTACAACAACAACACTTACCAGAGAAGGGGCCGGAACAACGGAGGTCAGCAGAACCGCCGAACACAAAATTATGCTCCGCGCGGAGGGACCGCTCAACGGGGCTGGCAGCGACCCCAGCAGCAGCAGCAGCGCAGCGGCCAGAGGGCACAACAACGCCGGGGCTGGCCGAACACGCACCAGCGTGCTGGGAGGTTTGTCCAATCCTATGGAACAGATCAGCAAAAACAGCAAGATAATGACCCAGACTTTTTAACCAGAACCAGGGTTATACATAGGATTATTAGGTCAGCGCATCACTTTAATAATGTGACAGCCTCAGATACCCCACCTGCCATAGCCAGACTGACACAGAACCTCATTGACTCGATTAAGCCAGCAGATTCAAACCCTAAAACAGAAAGTTATATTATGGGTAATGCAAAAATCTGGGAACACGACACCTTGGCAACCCTGGAGGACCATTATAGGGACAATATGGATAACAACCTCCAGATCCTAAAGCAGCTGAAGGCAGGCAACTGGCAAAAGAACTTTGAAATAGCAGCTGCTTGGTCCCGCAGTCACTATGGCAGGAAGATGTCACAGGAACTTTTAGATGCAGTTTATGATAGGGTGGAGGCCGTTATCCAAACTAGCCTTAATGTGACATCACAGGAAGCCCAACAGACCCAGACTGTACCGGTGACGGAGGTAAGAGAACAGCCTTTGGCCCCACAGGAGACGGATGGACCAGCTGCTCCACAGGACCCAGAACCTCCAGACCCTCCTCCTCCTCTTCCTCCTCGCCCACAGACACGCCCCTCTCCAGCCCAGGCTACAGCCAGGCCAAATGGTCAGCCTGTGAGAAGGAGACATCTGAGCTCTGCCATCAGTGATTTTTTGAAAGTGGCAGCTCCTGCCCTCCCATCTGATCCACAACCGGGAGTCCCACGGATCATCACGCAGTGGCAGGCACTGAGAACGGACCCAGCAAGGCAGACGGCTGAGACCCATACAGCCCCCCAGAAGACTGCCCAGAGCACCCAAACAGTGGAGGAAACAGAAATGGAGCAACAGCAACAGGTAGAGGAGGCTGAATTGATCTCCCTACATGAGGACCCTCTTCCATGTGAGGCCCCCCTCACCACCTTCATCCCCACCTCCTCTCCCCTCTCCCCTCACTCACCTGGCTCCCTCTCGCCTCACTCACCTGACTCCCTTTCGCCTGTGATCCCAGTCCTGGACACACCACTGCAGCAGAAGACTCCACGCAGGCTCCCAAACCTGCAACCAATAAGCACAGAGGGAACCACATCTATTACCCCCCTGCAGAACACTGGGACAAAACTGAACCTCCGACCTAGACCCCCCAGTCCAGAGCACGCTCTCCTTTGCGCCCCTAGCCTCATCAACCCCGCCTGCTCCAACTAACCCTGAAAATAGACCCGTCAGACATGCACAGACCAGCAACAAGGACTCGGTCTGGTCACTGGAGCCAAAAAAGCCATGGGTTTTCCTGGGAGATTCAAATTTAGCTAGAATACCAGCTTTTTCCCCCAAAATCACATTCAGGTGGACAGTTACCCGGGGGCCACATTTGCCCATGCAGAAGCCATCTTAGCTAAAACCCCAGTCTCCATGCTCGTGGAGAAAACTGTGCTCTCTTTTGGCATTAACAGCAGGGCCAAACATGTGGACACTGTGTCCATCCCACAGTTGAGGAGAGCTGTCGAAATGGCTGGGAGGGCTTTTCCTAAGTCCAAGATTTTTATCGTCCTACTCAACTTCAGCAGGAACCTTGAACCCATTGAGCAGGACAATTTGAGGCGTTTGAATACGTACATTCAGGAGAACTACACCTCCATCCCTCAGCTTTCCAGAAACAACTTTAAACTGGAAAGTGACAACATCCACTGGTCCAAACAGACTGGTGAACACATGCTACAGCATTGGATCCAACATTTAAACTCAGCTTCCCTGTAAGTAATGAAAATGAAGCAGGGTTAAATACTGTGATTAACCTGTGTGATTCTTTCCACTTGACAGCAGCACAAAGCATGCTACTTAATAAAGGGTTAACTTTCATCCCCTCTCTCCACAGGTCTAGCCACAAGTGTTTAAAAGATCAGACTAAACTTGACCTACAAAATTACCATAGGAAATTAAAACTGTCTGTTTATTATGATAACAAACCTGATTCCACACATCTTCCTTTCATTCCCAAGTCCACTTGGGTCCCCTCTGCTGCACAGCTCCCTCCTGAGGTCACAAATTTAACAAAATTGGACAATGAGCACTTTCAAAGTAACTACAAAATAGGCTGGACCAAATCCAACCTCAGTAAATTTGAAAATGAGGCACTCCGTCAGTTGAGTGAAAATAGCAACATTGTGATCAAACCTGCAGACAAGGGGAGCGCTGTGGTCCTAATGGACAGGAAGGATTATCTGTGGGAAGGTCACAGACAGCTCAGTGACCAGAATTACTATACCAAGCTAGATAGACCTATTTATAAAGATACCATACCACTAGTAAATAAAATACTTTTATCATTATATAATAAAAAATTTATTAACCATAAGCAAATGTCATACCTCCAGGGAAACAAAGAGCCCAGAATGCGTAGATTTTATCTCCTACCTAAGATCCACAAAAAAGAGAGTCTTGGAGCCTCCCCTACTGTATCCCCCCAGGGCGCCCAATTGTCTCCGACTGTGAGAGCGAGACCTACCGTACAGCGGAATATATTGATTATTATTTAAATCCTCTATCGATTTTGCACCCGAGCTATCTTAAAGATACTTTTGATTTTGTGGAAAAGGTTAAAAATCTGGATGTACCACCGTCAGCCTTTCTCTTCTCCATGGACGTCACGGCTCTGTACACCAACATACAGACACCCGAGGGCCTCCTGGCAGTCAAAAATGCCTTACAAAAATATCCCAACAGTAAGAGACCCGACAAAGAAATTCTCCAATTACTCGAAATTAATTTGACAAAGAATGATTTTGAATTCGATGACCAGTATTTTTTACAGACCAGGGGCACAGCGATGGGTAAGAAATTTGCCCCCGCGTATGCTAACCTTTTTATGGCAGACTGGGAAGAAAAGGCTCTAGCAGCATGTCATAAAAAACCACTGCATTATTTCCGCTTTTTAGACGATATCTGGGGCGTATGGGAGCACTCGATAGAGGATTTTGACCAGTTCATGGTTACCTTAAATGAACAGAGGGACTCCATTAAACTTACCTCATCCATTAATCAGGACTCCATAGACTTTCTGGACACGACCACTTTCAAGGCCGCAGACTGCCCCGCCACACGCAGACTGCATGTGAAAGTTTTTTTCAAAAAAACAGACACGCATGCGCTGTTGTTTAGGTCCAGCCATCACCCACGGCATACTTTTGCGGGCCTAGTTAAATCCCAATTATTAAGATTCAAGAGAATATGCACTAGAATAGAGGATTTTAAAAGTGCAACAAAAATTCTATTTTCATCATTGGCCACAAGAGGGTACTCCCGCACCATGCTACGCCAAGCCTTGAGGACATTCACCCAGCCTAAACCAATTAATCTGGACCCCCTTCTACCAATTATTGTCACATATTCCACAGAAAATGTTAAATTTGTCAAACAATTAAAAAAGAATTTTATTTCCTCTGGAGGTAATGATATTTTCTTAAAGGACCACAGGCTGATTGCAGCTTTTAGGAAAAACAAGAACTTGAGGGATATTCTGGTCAAAGCCAAACTCAGGCCCCTAAAAACCCAGAGATCCACAGCACAGGGAGATTTTTATAGAAATTATAGGATGGTACAGAATCAGACATCAAAAGAAGTTTTTTTGACCCAAAGGAACACAACTGTACATCAGAAAAACATCATTTATTTAATCAGATGCATACAATGTACCAAACAATATGTGGGAGAGTCAGGAAACTCCCTATTAGTTAGATTCACCCAACACAGGTACAATATAAATAGGCAAAAGAACCTGCACATCCCTCTGGTCCAGCACTTTGTGGACCATGGCTGGACCAACCTCAGGGCCACCATCCTGGAGTCAAATCCAGCCTGGTCTGTCCAACAGCGCAGGAGAGTTGAGAGGTCCTGGATCCAAAAACTGGGCACACATTTGCCCAATGGCCTGAATGAGAAGTAGGATAGGGGGGAATTAGACTGAGGCCCATGGTGAGTGCTTCAATCCTGCTGCCTTCGGCAGCAGGATTTCATTTATTTCATTCCTAACCCCAGGCAGAACGGCTCACGTTCCCGTGGACGGCCGGGCCAGAGGGGGCCTCCTCAGACGGCAGGATGCGAGCTACAGCTACAACAGGAACACTGGTAATCCCAGACGACCACAGCATGTGGCACAGCGTGACCAGGACTCTGACTTTGTTACCATAACACGCACCATATACAGATGTATTAAAGCTAAACACCACTTACACAACATTTCCTCCCAGAACGCCCCACAAGCTATTCTTAAAGTCACAAAGCTGCTAACTGACACCATTAAGCCAGCAGATTTAAATACTCAAACTGGGGATCGCATCAAAGCTAATGCTAAAGAGTGGGAGCTTAACACTATCCAAACACTCCATGATCACTACACTGCCTCGCTACAGAGCAACCTGCAAGCTCTCTCACAACTCCAAGCTGATTCATGGGAGGGTCACTTTATAGTAGCAACCCGGTGGGCACGCAGACACTATGGCAGAAAAATTTCACAAACATCGCTAGATTCTGTATATGCCAACATAGTAAATATCACACAATCCCACACACAAACTCAAACACGGTCGGAAGTACGACCCCGCACACCCGCCCCACCCCAGGGGAACAACAGGGTGACTGAAGCCCCAGCAGAGGCGAACACACCGGCACCTCAACCACAGCCGGCACCACCGATTGAGAACCAACCTGCCCCCTCTGCCCGGCCGCCTCCTTCTACTCAGGACTGGGACCGCATCGAGACGGCTGAAGAGCCCCAACCTTCCACGTCTGGGGCACAACTACCTCAACGCCCGCCTAGGATTCCGAGGGATGAGATGAGACCTACACCCGTCTCTGGAGCGCAACAAATAACGGCGGAGATACATCGCACTTCTCAGGACCAGGAGCAGCAAACAGAACCACAAGACCAGGTACAGCCGGCAGAACCTCAAGACCGAGAACAGCAGACACAACCATCGGCGGTCGGGGACCCGGTGGAACTGGCAGTTTTGGCACCACCTTCTACCCGCCTCCCCCCCCCCCCCTCCTTCCCACCTTCTTTCCTCTCCCCCCCTCTCCTCCTCCTCCCCTCTACGCCTTCCCGACCTCACTTCCCCTCCAGACTGCCCCTCCATCGACACCCCGACACACCAGGCTTCTGCTGGGCTCCAGACTCCGGCTGCCCCTGCTACAGTCCCTAGCCTCCTGTTGCAGGAGCCTGCCACCCCCACACCGCTCAGAACAGAGGTTCCTGACAAGGAGATACCGGAGGTGAGCATTTTGGATGACTCTGATTCAGTTATATGTGTTGACAGGCCTTTTTCGAGTTACAAACTGGGCCCTCTCAAACAACCAAAGGTCCAAACCACACTCTCTTTCACTCCATCGGTACAACGTCATGCTGGTTGCACACCACACAGAAATCCCAGAGTACTTAATAAGATGTCTGATTGGTCTCTGACTACGAACAAACCGGTGTTGATTATTGGCGATTCTAACCTGAGCAGAATTCCACCACAAACAGAGCCAAACATTCAGATTGAGAGTTATCCTGGGGCGACATTTAGACACGCTGAGGCCCTTCTGGCCAATACTGCAGTTTCCCAGAGTGTTGAAAAAGTGATTCTGTCTTTTGGCATAAATAGCAAGTTTCAGAATCCGGACACCACAATCTCTGAGATGAAAAAAGCTATCAAAATGGCTGAAATCGCCTTCCCAGAAGCCAGGATTCTGGTCCCAATAATCAACTACTGCCGTGACTTATCTACCACAGAGCGGAATAACTTGGCAGACCTCAATACTGAGATTGTTTGTTACCCAGACTCCATACCTTTACTCTCTAGAAATATCTTTGAAACAGAGTCTGACATGGTCCACTGGACCCCGCGTGCTGCCCAGCACATGTTTGACCACTGGGTCGCGCATTTAAACGCGCTCACCCCGTAAGAATGACCCCAAAGGTCACGGGGTTAAAAACCGTACTCAACTTATCACAATCATATGTTTTAACTGCAGCACAAACAAGTCTGCTGAATAGAGGTCTGACATTTATTCCGTCCTGTTTAAAATTGACCAATAAAGAGATCAGAGACACTTTGAGATCAGACATTCAAAATTACCACAGAAGCTTGAGACTTGCAGTGTATTATAAAGATAAACCTGAAACCGTACAACTACCCTTTATGCCCAAGTCCAACTGGTCCCCAGCGTTAGCCCAGTTACCGCCCGAGGTTTCGGATCTTATCAAGCTGGACTTGGACATTTTTCAGGAACAGTATAGAGTAGGCTTTACTAAACCCAATCTATCTAAATTTGAACTGACAGCACTTGAACAACTTAGCAGTAATAGGAATATTGTTTTGAAGTCTGCTGACAAAGGTAGTGCTGTGGTAATTATGGATAGACAGGATTACCTCCACGAGGGTCACAAACAATTGTCTGACAGTAATTACTACACCAAACTGGACCGTCCTATTTTTAAAGAAACTGCTATTTTAGTTGAGAAAATTGTCACTTCTCTACATAACAAGAAATTCATCAATACTAAACAGAAACAATTTCTCCTAAGTGACAAAGAACCCAGAGCCAGACGTTTTTATCTCCTGCCCAAAATACACAAACCGAGACAAAAGTGGTCCGTTCCTCACAAGATTCCTCCCGGCAGACCGATAGTCTCTGACTGCAACAGTCCGACTTACAAAATAGCCCAGTTTGTCGATTTTTATCTTAATCCTCTTTCTACACTTCACGAGAGCTACGTGAAGGACACTTATGACTTTGTAGAAAAGATCAAAAACTTGAATATTCCTTCCACGGCCTTTCTGTTCTCTATGGATGTCTCCTCGCTATATACCAACATCAGCACACCCGAGGGGATACGTGCCGTCAGAAATACTCTCTTGAAATATCCGAACAGTAAAAGACCAGACAAGGAGATCATTCAGCTTTTAGAACTAACTCTCACGAGAAACGACTTCGAATTCGACGGCCAATTCTATCTACAGGTTCGCGGTACTGCCATGGGATGTCGATTTGCCCCGAGCTACGCGAATCTCTTCATGTCCCAGTGGGAGACTCAGGCTCTGGCTTCTTGTCCCAAACGACCCCTGCATTATTATAGATACCTTGATGATATCTGGGGCGTTTGGGAGCACACAAAGGAGGAATTTGATCATTTTCTTGACAAACTTAATCAACACAGTGACTCCATCAAACTAACAGCAACTTTGAGTAATGACAGCATTGATTTTCTCGATACAACAACCTTCAAAGGTCCTGACTTTGAACAAACACATAAACTTGACATCAAAGTGTTCTTCAAAGAAACAGACAGTCACTCCTTGTTGTATAGAACGAGTTACCACCCTAAACATACATTCTCTGGATTAGTCAAATCTCAGTTGCTGCGCTTCAAGAGGATTTGTACAAGACAGGTGGACTTTAAAGGGGCAGTCCGTATCCTCTTTGATTCTCTTTTGAACAGAGGTTACACATTCACTATGTTACAAAAAGCACTCAAAACATTTGAAGAGACTAAACCGATCTGTCTAGACTCCATTCTTCCCATCATTGTACAGTATTCAGAACAAAATGTCAAGTTTGTCAAGAAGATGAAAAATAATTTTAACCGTTCAGGGGGCCCTGTTTTCCTCAGCGAGTACAAACTCATCGCAGCTTACAGGAGGAATAAAAATCTCTGTGATTTTCTTGTTAGATCTAAACTGAGACCCCTAAATCCTCCTAAAACCAGGAAAATGGACAGCTTTTTTAGAATATATAGGACGGTCCAGAATCAAACCACCAAAGAAACTTTTACTACACAAGGGGGCTTGGATGTTCACACAAGGAACTGTGTATACTTGATCAGATGCCGAGAATGTTCAATACAATATGTGGGTGAATCTGGTAACAGTTTGCTGACGAGATTTACTCAGCATAGATACAATGTCACTAACCAAAAGAACTTGAACAATCCCTTGGTAAAACACTTTATACAACATAAATGGGAGAACTTGAGAGCTACAGTCTTAGAGGCTAATCAGTCTTGGTCAGTGCAACTCAGACGTAGATGTGAACGTGCGTGGATACAAAAGTTGGGCACACACATCCCAAGAGGTCTGAATGAAAAGTAAAGCAACTCAGTCTCTTTCTCCCCATCATCTCCTTCTCCTCCTCCTCCTTCTCTCCGTCTTCTTCTTCCTTTTCTTTCTTCCTTCTTTCTCTTCTTCTTTCCTTTCCTTTTTTTTCTCCTCTTCTCTTCTTTTCCTTTTCTTTCCCCTCTTTAACCCTGCCCTTTATCTTAGCCCTTACCTTAACCCTCTCTTATCCCAGCCCTAACCTTAACCTCTCCCCACCCCCCCACCCACCCCCCCCCACCCACCCCCCTCCCCTTCCAGCCCCCTCCCTCCCTCCCCAATTCTCTTCTAACCTCTCCCTCTCTTATATTTCCTAAACTTAACCCCTCTCTCTCCTCTTTTTTGGCCCTGACCTCTGACCTCTACTCCATGTGCTCTCATATGCATCTTAACAACTAAACATCTCGAGATTGATTGGTGTGTGAGTTTGGGGGCCTCGAGGAGGGGCGGGGATATCCTGGGCTTTTGCTCCTGATTAGTGGTTTGTGCATTAAGGTCTCACAGCCTTCGGCTGTGAGACTTTCTTTAATTTCCCCTAACCCTAACCAGGATTTCATGCAGGCAGTCAAGGTGCTGTTCTCCAGTCTCGCCAGCAGGGGGTACTCACGCTCCATGCTCCGCCAGACATTTAAAACCTTCAGAGAAACAAAACCTATCTGTCTGGATACAGTCCTCCCTGTTATCACCACCTATTCTAGAGCCAATATTCGTCTTATGAGAGTGATCAAAAACAACTTTCATGAGTCTGGGGGTAACACTATATTTCTTAAAGATTATAGGGTCATTGCTGCCTTTAGGAAGAATAAAAATTTGAAAGATATTCTAGTTAAGGCAAAATTAAAACCATTGAAGGAACCTAAACCCAAAGCACACACAGATTTCTTCAGATATCACAAATTTGTGAAAAATCAACACAGTGGTGAGGTTTTTCCCACCCAGAGAAACACAAGGGCACAGTCAAAGAATTGTGTTTATTTAATTAAATGTTCACAATGTTTAATACAATATGTAGGAGAAACGAGAAACACGATCCTCACCAGATTTGCACAACACAGATACAATATTCAGAAGAAAAAAAACACACAAATTCCTCTTGTCAGACATTTTATTCAGCATGGCTGGGCGAATCTCACAGCCACCATTTTGGAATGTAACCCCAGTTGGTCCACTACTCAAAGGAGGAGAATAGAAAAAAACTGGATATTTAAATTGTGTACTTTAATACCGTGTGGCCTCAATGAGAGATGAGGGGGACCTGGCTATCCCAGCAAACATGGTGAATGCATTAATTCTGACGCTTTCAGCGTCAGAATTCCTTTCCTAACCCCTAACCCTAACCCTCTCCCTCTCTTATATTTCCTAAACTTAACCCCTCTCTCTCCTCTTTTTTGGCCCTGACCTCTGACCTCTACTCCATGTGCTCTCATATACATCTTAACAACTAAACATTTCGAGATCCATTGGTGTGTGAGTTCGGGGGCCTCGAGGAGGGGCGGGGATGTCCTGGACTTTTGCTCCTGATTAGTGGTTTGTGCATTAAGGTCTCACAGCCTTCGGCTGTGAGACTTTCTTTAATTTCCCCTAACCCACTTCCTGCCTGCCTGTCTGTCTGCTTGTGTGGGCTCTTGACTCCCTCTTACATTTCCCGGTAACCATCAGCGAATGCGCTGATGGTTACCGGGAAATGTAAAGTGGTACCACTTTGAACCACTGGGGGTCTCTGATGTGCCTGCACACACACACACACACACACAGACAGACACACACACAGACACAGACAGACAGACACACAGAGACACACACACACACACAAACAGACACACACACACACACACAAACAGACACACACACACACACACAACACAGAGAGACACACACAGACACACACACAGACCGACAAACAGACACACACACACACACACACACAACACAGAGAGACACACACGCACACAGACACACACACACACACACACACACACACAGACAGACACACTCTCAATAGTGTCATTTATCCCCTATTTACATTTTCTGGGAAGATCAGCATATGTGCTGAAGGACTCCAGAAACGTGTCTTGATCAGAAATATGTAAACAAAAAGTTACACGACAAATAGCTACCAATCGACTCCAAATGACCTGAAACGCACACTTCCTAAAAATATCCTGGAGGAACATTTTCCGGGAAAAACACTTGGTCAAATTTTCACAAAATCCTACAATTAAAGTCTATGGCGCGAACATTTTCGCTTATAACTCCAGAACGGTACGTCCTACACACTTGGAAACGGACTCCGTCTGACATAATTTGACCACCCCGAACACACAGAACTTGTCCCCGAGTCTCTACGGCCTTCCGTTCAGGAGATACAGACGTTTTGACTAAAAAACGTAACGTAGCTCGGAAACGAAAGGTCGTAGAGACAAGCGGGTGGTACCACGGGAAAGCCCATCATTGAAAATGGGGGGGTAGGTCAAAGTTTCATCGCTCTAGCACCTTCTGTTCTAAAGATACAGCACAAAAGGTAAACCATTTCCCATAATGCTTTGCGCTTGCAAATTTTGGGACAAAATTGCCCATATCTCAGCAATAAAACATTAAAAATGCAAAGTATTATACATTCCCGTGTTCGTCATCATGTCCTCTATCAGACTATGCTAAAAAAACATTATGGTTAAAATTTTGCACCGTCACAGAAGGGTATGTGCAAACAGAGTGGTATATATACAAAGTCGAAACCATTATAAAATGTTATGGAGTCCCTATTGGTACTCTTACTGCTGTCGGTACCCCTACCGACATCCGGATTCATAGCTTATCCCTACAACCATAAGGTCATTGCAGCGTTCAGGAAGAATTAACCCAGGAAGGAATAACTGAATAGATTTTTAAATCATGTGACCTTTATTTTTACAAGACAGTCAGGAAATACATTTTGAAGTGTGTTAAGTTCAACACAAGAAGCATTTAATGCCCTTAGGAGGCATAAGGGAAATGTTTTCTTAAAGTACCTCTCTACCAACATCCTGCTCCTCTCAAACATACAGAACCAGCAGGATGTTCAGGGTTATGTTAAGTGGAACCCTTTTATTTTACCTCTGTATGAAAGATAAATCATGGTTGGGTGAAAACACTTCAGCTGTTAAGGCTAGTGGTTAACAAAACCGAGTAATCTTTTGATATTCATATTACATGCAATCTGTTGAACAATAAAACCACTGATGCTGTTTTCTTTTTTTTGGTTCTGCACCTTCACTGGTGTAGATTCTACCAGTTCCTAAGACGTAATGACTCCATTGTAAACTAGAGAAAACAAATATCTCACAGTAAGAATCTGTTGAAATACAAAACACAAAGTAGTAATACTAAAAAATGCAATTATTAATTTGAAATACAATACTCCTAATACATTTCTTTTTATAGTTTATTTTTATGGTGTTTCTTGTCTTAATTCCCTCCTACAAACGGACTCAAAGATTTGCCAAAAACAATGACAAAAGAACAACCAGAAAATACTCCAGTCCTCTCTGACCTGAATGTCTTTTAAACATGGACCTGCAGAGTTGGATGGTCAAGTCTAACATGTTTAAATGGTAAATAAACTTCATTCATAAAGAACTTTCCGAGTCTTAGTGACCATTTAAAGCGCTTCACAACACACACCAGCATTCACCAGTTAAGACTTACATTCACTGAAGGCCGAGGCTGCCATACAAGCTGCCGTCTGCTCATCACGAGTGATACACATTCACACGCACACTCACACCAGTGGCAAAGGGAACAATTTGGGGTGAAGTGTCTTGCCCAAGGACACTTAAATATGATGACTGCAGGGGCAGGGAATCGAACCACCGACCTTCTAAAGACTGGACGACTGCTTTATCCATTTGATTCCTCACACAGAATTGATGCTGTTTCTTGATGTCTGACATATTAGTACTGAATCCCCAACACCAACCTGCCGGTGACAATTGACCTGCCGACAGTAGTCACTTATCATTTTTACATCGCACTTTTAATATCAGAATGCTTTGGGCATGTTTTTATTCCACATGAAAAGATTGAAAGAACGATGTTGGGGTAGCCTTACTAAACCTAGAACAACATGTTTACAATCTGAGGAAATTACTGGAAAATCTAGACTGTAGTAAAGGTTTTGTATCACTATATAATACACAACAGTAAGAAAAGACATTATTATTATTATTATTATTATTATTATTATTACTTCAGAGTAAGAACAGTGAGTCTGATTTGATAAAGTCAGATTTCACCCACAAAAAAACAAATTCATCATACAAATGTGTAGCATTCTTCAGTGCCCACTATCAAATAATGTAAACAATTCAGTGTCTCTTATTGTGAACTTTTCATTTGTTTGTGATTGTATTAGTGTGTTGTTTACTTTTCAAGTGCATTTGTATCAAATACTTTGGTAATTTAAAACAACAAAGTGGTCAAAATACAACTTTCTATTCAACTAAAAGATATAAGTTAACAGTCTAACACTTTTAGAAAAACTCCAGTACAGGGAAATCTGCTAGCTGAGCTTAGCTCAAAGACTAGAAGCAGGGAAACTGCTAGCTTAGATTCACACAAAGACTTGATGCAGGGGAAAACTCCAACAAAACTTCTAACAACCCCATGGCTGTCACTTTTCCATTTTTAGTTGAGTGTATTTAGTTTGATTTGGTTGTTACATTTCTTTTCTTGTTTGTTGAATAGGTGCAACAGGTGTAAAAATTAAACCGTGTGATTTTATGGCAATAGTGTTGGAGTTATTTGTTTACCAACCAAATTTGTTTGCAAAACTAACCATAAAATGTTTTTTTTTTGTACTGTGGTCTAACTTTACTGCTAAATAAACCAGCTATTATAGGATGAACTGTTAACTGCTAAGCTAAAAACATCTTCTTTTGATGGAAATAACCAGATAGGTTCCCCTCACTTTGAGTCTTTGTTCAAAGCTCAGCTAACATATCTTTCTCTGTCTTGGAGGCACAGACATTAACCTGAAAAACTATCTTCTCCTTTGACTCTGTATGGGTCAGAGAACATGAGGATTTATTTAAAGGATGGATTTATTCTGTAATCTTATTCTATTTATTCTTTAGTGCTACTCTACAGTATATTGTGGTAGAGTAACATTATGAAGGACTTTGACTAGAGTGCTGTCTCGAGGGTTGTAGATGTGTTTTAGAGCAGTATTAGTCAAAGAGTGGTCCACGGACCACTGGTTGTCCACCAGCGACCCCTGCTGGTCTGTGACTAGATTCTGTAAAAGATTCAGTTTTTATTTTAAAATTCAAAACGGTGTTTCTCTAACTGTCTGCCAGCGACAAACACATATATGAGGAACATATATGTGTTGTGGCAATAGAGACAATGCTTGAGTAGCATATTTTGTAAAACTGTTCTTTAATTTAGCTAAAATTTGTAATATGGTCCTTGGTCTGAAAAAGTTTGGGAAACATGGTTTTAGAGGGTAACAATATGGGGACTTAAATGTATTATTTAGTGTTGCTGTATAATGTGGTAAAGACTACATAATGTAGGACACGGTGGCCATTATTCCAGGCGTACAGCCCTCTGTCTCGGGGGTTGCCAATATGTTACTGTATTTTAGAGGGTAACTTGTTATTTAGTGTGACTGTATAATGTGGTAAAGAGTGACATAATGTAGGACATGGTGGCCATTATTCCAGGCGTACAGCACTCTGTCTCTGGGGTTGCAGATATGTTACTGTGTTTTAGAGGGTAACTTTATGTATTTGTTAGTTAGTGTTATTGTATAATGTGGTAAAGAGTGACGTTATAAAGGACTTGGTGGCCATTGTTCCAGGCGTACAGTGCTCTGTCTCGAGGGTTGTAGTCGAGCATGGACAGGTGGCTGTATTTGTTGGTCAGAGGAATGTCGATGTACTCGTAGGTGGAGGAGTTGGTGGAGTAGGCGTAGTAAACTTTGGTTCCACCGGAGTACCCATTAGTAACGTACAGGGTTCCACAGATCATGAATGCCTCGCCGGCACTGCGTTTCGGGTGGTTGGTGATCCAACTGCGGATGATCTGCAGAGTGTTTGGGTTTAACTGGCTGAGGACAATGTTTCCAGCATTCTGATTGGTAGCGTAGACGGCCCAGAGACCCCCCTCGTCCACCATGAGGTCGATGTCTGAGTGCCCCCCCCAGGAGTAATGGTACATGTTGTTGTAGCCGGCAAAGTCCAGCTGGCGGGAGCGGCTGATGAGCGATGTGCTGAAGTCGAACTTGATGATGGTGTGACTCTGAAACTTGTTAAAATAAATGGATCCGTTATAAACCACCTGACCGGTGCCGGACCAGGGGTGAGGCAGGCGGTGAGATGTGAAGTTATCCGTCGTCATGAAGTCATACATCGACTGATACTCCCTGACAAAGCGGTTGTTATGGTAACCATCCATGTACCACACCTGTAAGGGAAGAAACCAAAATGAATAATCTAAAAATGTGTTTTCTTTGCACTGTGATAAAAGACGACTGTGTTCCATAAATACATAGTTATAAATGATTCTTTATTAACTGTACAGTTTGATCATGTCATCATATTAAACTCTGTTAGACTGCTGTTAGCTGGGAGGAGGCCTCGAGGAAGACATGGGACTAGGTGGAGGGATTATATCTCCACCCTGGCCTGGGAAACCCTCAGGTTCCCCCAGTCGGAGCTGCTTAATGTGGCGTTGGAAAGGGAAATTTGGGTTTACTGCTGGAGCTGCTACCCCCAAGACCCGATCCCGCATAAACGGATGAAGATGAGACATTTTACATTATTAATTCCATATTCATCTCAGCATTTGGATGTTTTATATCGGTATTGATGGCTACTTTTTATAAATATGAAGACCAAACTGCCTTCATTCTTGTGTTGTTTTTCAGTTGTTAAGTTCTGTTGATGAGACTCACTCTGTTGTCTCCAGTCGGAGCGAGCGGGTCAGTCATCCACGATCCAAACCTCGATCCTGACGACTTGATGGTGATTGGCTCAGAGATTCCTGTCAGCTTCCCACATGCTGAAAAATAAAATCAACAGGAACACGGGAAGGGACAGGCTGAACAAAATAACAGGAAGACCTGCACAAACTGCAGTGAGGTGAACAGAGTTTTGTTTGCATTGTTCACAGCTTTGAAGAAGACATTGAAAACTACTCTTTCACCGTTTGGCTGATAATCCACAGAAACCAATGGAAAAGGTTTTCTGAGAGACTGCTGTCAACTCAAGAAATAGTTTCTGTGAACACTGTTGACACTGAGAACATGTTTTTCAATGGCAGTCTGTTTCTGTCTTGTATTATATATCAGTCCCTCCAGGATGTCGCAGCCTTTTTTTTTGATTGTTGCGGCCTAAAATGCCTGATTTTGCGGGAGCTCTTGTAAGAAATTGCGATAAAAGTTGCGATGTCTTTTGTATGTTTGTTGCAATGAAGTTGCGGGAGACAGTGAAAGTTGCAAAAAAGTTAAGATTTTTTTTTTATAGTTCTTTAAAAATAAAAAGGAAACTTGTTTTGGGGAGAATAAAACTACTCTGGACTGAGATTTCCTAGTAACTAAAAAGGCTCAGGATACTGCACATGTTGGTATAATATGAAAACAGCTGGTGGATTTAAGACACAAAATAATAATTTATGAATGAATCAAATTTGAACAGTCAGTGGCTTGTTGATCTTTACATTGTTAGTTAATTTCCTATCCTGGCCTGGGACACACATTCATACGGTTTGATAAAGGACTTATTGGACTTTAACTTATCATTAACTTACAATAACCAGCGCAGCTGTCCTCAATTTAGGTCATCGTGTCTTCTCATCTCCTTTTTCTCCTGCATCCACTGTGTGTAGTGTTTGTGTGTATGTGTCTGTGTCTGTGTCTGTGTGTGTGTGTGTGTGTGTGTGTGTGTGTGTGTGTGTGTGTGTCAGTTGCGGGGGGAACGGAGCAGCAGCCCCACCTGCTGTAGAGAGCCAACAGGATTGAAACGGCAGCAACTTCAGCGACTTTTAAATCATTACATTCTACACTGATGTTAAAATGTATACAAGTTGGCAGGACGGTCTGAAATGTTTGGCATGGTCGAAACTGTACGTTTTGTTGGTAAATGTGAGATGTTCAAGTCACACACACGTCTCGTCTTCATATCACACACAAGGAAATGATCAACCCGTTCTTACTCCCGCTTGGTCATTGGCTCTCAGAGTTCACGTGGGACTGCTGGGATTGGTTGAAGTCGTGATAAACTTCAGGTTATTGGTCAAATTTGCGGAAAAGTTGCGGTGATAGGTCAAAATTGCGTGTCGCACCAAATTTGCGGTGATTGGTTGAATTCACGTGAATTGGTGCAATTGCGACATCGCGAAATCCTGAAGGGACTGAAATATTCTGTGTTCAAACACTTTACCTCTCCGCAAAAATCCAGTGTGGACAAAAGGTTGGTTTAGGTGTGGGTTATTACACATGTTCACTTTATATGGTGTTCTGAGAAACAAATTATCTTAAATGTCAGCGGAAACAACTGCAAGTCCTTAAAATGTTCAATGTCCCAGTTTTGTGTTTATTTACTGACCTGCATGCCTCTTCCTGTTTGTTTATTCCTCTGTTGTTTACTCACCCAGCCTCTGCATGCAGGCCCTCAGCCGGTCCTCCAGGTTCATCACTCGGCCGTGCAGCTCCTGGTAGTCCAGACCTCCCATTTGTTCCTGCAGGGATCCCAGCAGCTCTGTCACATTCGCCACCTCCTCCTTAAACTGTCGGACCAGCAGAGCATCTGCCTTGTAGGCCTCCAGGACCGGGATCAGAGGACGTAACTCCTCCATCTTTACCTTTATAGACTGAGAGACAGACAGCAAGATCAATAACCATCCAGACATTTACAGACATCCAAATTCAAGTAAGGGGGTGTGAGCTTCAGCTGTTTGTTTAATAAATTGTTTCCTAATGTTTGATTTACTTTATCAACACAGTGTCTTGTAGATAATTGAACCCATTCACCAAGGGCATAGGTTTTATTTCAACAATGGTATTGACACATTGGGGGCCTGGTGGTCATCCCTTGTGAACATTAAAGCATCGCATTTTAATTTTCCTGCATGGAAAATTTATGTTGGAAATGTCTCAATTCATGTACAGGAAATCAAAATGCAGGTGGCAGGTGACAATTCAAATTATAACGATAAACTATTGCTCTCTGGCATTCTGTAGTTCTTTCAAATATTTATTCTTGTGTAGATCAAGCTTTCTCATTTAAAGGTGCCCTGCCACACAAAACTGTTTTTACTTGTATTTTTTTAAATATGTTAGGTCCATGTGTGTTTGTATTATGTGGTGAATATGAAAATGAACTGCTACCTCCTCTGTCAGCTCTAGCCACTGAAAGGAAATAAGCAGAGAAATCAGGCCAATTCCAAAAGCTGGTCAGTCTGACGTGGTGTTGCCTGAGCTCATTACTATTCATGAGCTCGCCCAGTTGCGCTGGGTAAAGAACGCTGATAGCCAGTCAGAGTCAAGCAGCTTAGCGCGTTGAATATTAATGAGAACTGGCACAAATCGAGCTGAGTCTTTCTGCAGGCTTTCTATACCACGCTAGAATGGCTTGAAACAAGGTAACCAAGGCATTTTTGGTCCATGGTAGAACTTCAGACATTACCACAAAGTAATGAAATACGTGTGGCAGGGCACCTTTAATGTTATCATTGCTGAGTCATCACATACTTAGGTTACATTACTGCCCATTTCTGAAGAAAACGACTGGAACACTTCCTGTGTAGACATGTACGTTTGATAACTTTCTGTCTGATTCTGAAATTTAGTGCTTCTTATTTTGCAGAGAGCTTTGCCAAGTTGTTGATTAATAAGTGACACGATGTCGTAAATGCTGCAATTTTGATTGGTTGTTTAAGCAATGACATCATCATGTGGGCAGTACCTTGTACTGTCTGGCGATGTTGCTCTCGTGTCCGTCTTCCACCTGTTTGAATTTGTTTTCCAGACCCTTCACCTGTTCTTCCATTTTCTCCACAAACTGCAGATCTCTCTGAGTCCGCTGGTCCAGAACTTCGATGGACTGACTCATATTCTGAACCTGGAAGACACAAACACATCATCACACATAATACTGAAGTACTGCTACTAATGTACCTTTATAAAAAACATCACTGTCAGGTAATCTGATATTACCAGACTCAGAGATATCAGCAGTATTTTTAACAGTAGCATTATCAGTTGTAGTAGCAGTTATAGTACAGAACCTTCTCCAGCAGCTGTCTGAGCTGTTTGGTTCGGGCGTCTCTGGAGCAGACGGTCTGCTGGGGAGCAACCACCGTACAAACACATCGACCTTCAGAGTCCTGCGCTGAACTGTACACCTGCCAGCCCTCCTCCGGGGCAGAAGGACCCACCTATCAGACAAGAAATCAGTGGACAATGATGTAAATAAGACACATTTATTGTAAATATAGTTGTTTAAAATCATTTAGTAAAATTGATCATACACACACAAAAATGCTGCGTTGCAATATTATTAGGAAACACTCCAATAACGTTCACTTTTATGCGGATGACACCCAATTATACCTATCAATTAAGCCAGACAAAACCAGTCAGTTAGTTAAACTTCAAGCATGCATTAAGGACATAAAATCCTGAATGACCTACAATTTTATGATGTTAAACTCAGACAAAACTGAAGTCATTGTGTGGGCCCTAAACCCCTCCGAAACTCATTATCCAAAGATATAGTTAGTCTGGATGGCATTGTCGTGGCCTCCAGCACTACTGTCAGAAATCTCCACAACAGCCTTTTTTTTATCTGCCTAACCAAATTTAGGCACATCCTTTCACAATATGATGCTTAAAAAAACTATTCTATGCATGTGTTACTTCAAGGATGGACTATTGTAATTCCTTAATATCAGGTTGCACAAACAAGTCCTAACCCGAACGCGGCAGCGCATGTACTGACGAGAACTAAGAAAAGAGATCATATTTCTCCTGTGGGACTACCTATGATACACTAATTTCCTCTCTCCTCTCTCTTCCCATCTGTGTGCATTCATGTCCCATTAATGAATGTTACTAACTTAGGTTCCTTGTTTTCTCACCTCGCAGGTTTCCTTGGATTGTGGTGGCACCTAGATCGTGGTTGCAGCTGTTGCCTTGGTCCTGCTTGACACCATGCTACGCCCTGCACTGCTACTACTATTATTTCTAGTCATAGTTCTAATTATCCTTATTGCTACTATAATTGCCACTTTTCATCATACCAACTTTAATTATTATAAAACATATTCCTGTATATATGTACCATTGTTTCTGTGTCCCAACCAGCAATGCCAGAGTCAGGGTCTGTCCGAGGATTCTGCTTGTTAAAAGGAGGTTTTTTTCTCGCCACTGTGGCACCAAATGCTTGCTCTTGGGGGGAATTGTTGTCTCTGTAAATTATAGAGTGTGGTCTAGACCTACTCTATCGGTAAAGTGTCCTGAGATAACTTCTGACACTATAAATAAAATGAAGCTCAGAGGAAGAAAATAATTGACACATACATACATACATAGAAGGAGCTGAGGGGTATGAATAAATTAGCCAAATGTGTTAAAAATATATTAAAGACGTGCGAAACTCAATGAATAGGTTAAAATACAAGGACTGTTCTCACTCTGTCATTCTGATTGTGATTTTTTCATTCCTCGAATAAGTATTTTTTTCAGAAGTTGTTCTGGTATTTTGTAGATTTAAGGACAGGATATCGAGGCGTAGTCAGGGTGGAGAGGGGTTGCAGTTCGGTGGGCTGGGGATCTCATCGCTGCTGTTTGCAGATGATGTGGTCCTGATGGCATCGTCGGCCTGTGACCTTCAGCACTCACTGGATCGGTTCGCAGCTGAGTGTGAAGCGGCTGGGATGAGGATCAGCACCTCTATATCGGAGGCCATGGTTCTCAGCAGGAAACCGATGGAGTGCCTTCTCCAGGTAGGGAATGAGTCCTTACCCCAAGTGAAGGAGTTCAAATACCTTGGGGTACACACATTGTTTCACGAGTGAGGGGACAATGGAGCAGGAGATTGGTCGGAGAATCGGCGCAGCAGGTGCGGTATTACACTCAATTTATCGCACCTCTCGATCTACCGGTCAGTTTTCGTTCCTACCCTCACCTATGGTCATGAAGGCTGGGTCATGACCGAAAAAACGAGATCCAGGGTACAAGCAGCCAAAATGGGTTTCCTCAGGAGGGTGGCTGGCGTCTCCCTTAGAGATAGGGTGAGAAGCTCAGTCATCCGTGAGGAGCTCGGAGTAGAGCCGCTGCTCCTTCGCGTCGAAAGGAGCCAGTTGAGGTGGTTCGGGCATCTGGTAAGGATGCCCCCTGGGCGCCTCTCTAGGGAGGTGTTCCAGGCACGTCCAGCTGGGAGGAGGCCTCGGGGAAGACCCAGGACTATGTGGAGGGACATCCAGCTGGGAGGAGGCCTCGGGGAAGACCCAGGACTAGGTGGAGGGACATCCAGGTGGGAGGAGGCCTCGGGGAAGACCCAGGACTAGGTGGAGGGATTCTATCTCCAACCTGGCCTGGGAACGCCTCGGGATCCCCCAGTCGGAGCTGGTTAATGTGTCTCGGGAAAGGGAAGTTTGGGGTCGCCTGCTGGAGCTGCTCCCCCCGCGACCCGAGACTGGATAAGCGGACGAAGATGGATGGATGGATGTTCTGGTATTTAGATCTTTTGTTATCTTATTTTATATTATTTTTTATCTTGTTTATTATTCATAGTATTTCTTGTATTATTGGTGTATCGGTCTATCTATCTATCTATTTATCTATTTATCTGTAAGTGGATGAAGATGGATTATATATATATATATATATATATATATATATAGTGTTGTCAGTGCTGTAGTTTTGTGTAACTGTTAAGTCATTCAATTTCTAACCCTCTAATATTAATCCTAATGTGTTGTAATCCTTTTGACAATCTGGATTAAAACCCTTTTATTGACGGTTGATCTTTTCATAAAATATTAAATCCAGTTAGGAAACATT
Source organism: Sander lucioperca (assembly GCF_008315115.2). Lineage (NCBI taxonomy): Eukaryota > Metazoa > Chordata > Actinopteri > Perciformes > Percidae > Sander > Sander lucioperca. Next base: position 48,179,648 of record NC_050174.1, read on the forward strand.
GATATAATACTTAATCTGCAGCTCTCTTAGTCAAAGGTTTGATGCTTGCTGAGAACTACAGTTAAATCTGCTGATTGAGCTCATTTAATCAACCAACAGGCTCAAATGTGATCCAGAAGATCTATGATCTAAATGTCTCTCACACACAGGGAGAATGTGTGATGGAGAGGTGTGTGCTGGGTTTTACAGTTTGTGTAACCAGATACACAAAACTGTTTCTCTCTGAATTACCAAATTCAATATTTAGGTATCTGACAACCAAATATTGATTGATCGATCGGATCAGTTTATTTTTCACAAACATTCAATTATTTCTGTCAAATCAAATGTTATTTACAACATCAGTGACCAGGGTCTTCTACAGTCTAAAAACAGCGGAATAGAAAGCAGCAGAATAGAAGATAGAGCAGAAAACAGAAGGAAAGAAGACAGCAAACCAGGAGACAGCAGAATAAAAATAGAAACATTATATATTCACCATGGTGAAGAGTGATCCGAACAGCAGCAGCAGAAAAATGTTGAGCAGATTCTCTTCAGACTCCATCTGTATCAAACCCATTCACTGTTTACCTCTTTAATTAGCTTCTTAGCTGTCTGTTAGCCTGGTTATCTTTCTCTTAGCCTGTTAGCCTGGTTATCTGTCTGTTAGCCCGGTTATCTCTCTGGTAGCCTGGTTATCTCTCTGGTAGCCTGGTTATCTGTTGTGTATCTGTCTCTCTGCTCCTCTCTCTGGTCTCTTGGCTTTCCTCCTCCCTCTCTCCCTCTCCTCTCTCCCTCTCCTCTCTCTCCTCTCTCTCGTTCTTCTCTGATGTGACGCCAGTAATCGGCCGAGTGGAAACAAGATGCTCCAGCTCACAGTGTGTGTGTGTGTGTGTGTAGTGTGTGTGTGGCTTTGTGTATATGTGTGTGTGTGTGTGTGTGTGTGTGTGTGTGTGTGTGTGTGTGTGTGTGTGTGTGAGTGAGAATATTTCCATAGCACCATTTCCTTTCAAGTTTGTACGCTTCTGGTTTTAATATGCAGGTTTTGTGGGCTGACTTCCTTTGTTTCATCTTCTTTTTATAGAGCAGCAGAAGGAGTATGGTTGGCAGTGAGCCTGCAGCAGCGTCTACAAGATGATCCATTTGGGTGGGAGTAAAGTGAGCATAGAGTCCACTGTTACATTAAGAGTAGCCTGGTTCAATGCCGTCCTCTCTCTCTGTGTGTTTCAGATCTCTAACTCTGTTCTCTTCGGGAAGCAACAACAAACATCGAGCTAGCGAGCTAACCATAACTGAAAATATCAAGTTATGGAGAAGATCATTTCCTCTCTCACTGGGAGGTTTTATAAGAATATGTTAGATCATTTCCTCTCTAACTGGGAGGTTTTATAAGAATATGTTAGATCATTTCCTCTCTAACTGGGAGGTTTTATAAAAAATATGTTTAGATCATTTCCTCTCTAACTGGGAGGTTTTGGGACTGATTGGTGGGATTGCTGTGGACGAAGTACACACAGAGATACACTGGTAAGAGCCAATGAGGTTTAACCATGAAGCAGCTGATTTAAATAGCTCACGTTACTTTATTGTGTCAATAGTTAACTTCATTTAATATTGGATGAGGAGTTTTCTTTAGCCTGGTGAAAATGTTCCACCAGAACAAATTCCTTCCTGAGACTATTTAGCAGAGCCACAGTCACTGCGTCTGGAGCTTAGTGCCGCCCAGGACCACTGGGATTGGTTTAGAGAAATGTAAACAACCCAGAGAGTTCATTCTCCTATCCCAGAATGCATCTGTGGTGTAGCCAGACCTTCCTCCACAGTGCTGTGGAGATATGGCAATGTGAGATGATATTGATAGTAGTAAACACTGCAGTTGAATATATTCCCTCTAAAGCTTTCAAGAGTAGATTATGTGTAAAAAGAACCAAATGCATTTTGCTTTCTCTTCCTACCGAGTTTGATGCTAGATCGTTACAACGTTTACATACACATAATATTCCAGTTTTTTATTCCAAAAAAGACACTATTCCTCTTAGCTGTTTCCATGGCTAATTAAAGTGAATATTCCACATATATTCCCATTTACATGCAGCCATGTAAAACAGGATGTTATCAAAGTGTTCCAGCGGTGGTGGAGTTGTTGGAGTGTGTGAATACAGCCTCACTCTTTCATTCCTAACAACCATAGCAACGCACAGCGCTGAACGTAAGCCAGGCAGAAACAGGCAGGAGGCTGTAAACTATCACAAACTGTGGTAAATGTGCTGTATATTTCTAAAGAATGCTTCTAAAACCTGAATAATACCGAGATCTGATCAATCTGGAGAAAAAAAAGGCTACATTTGGAAAAGGGCCTTATTCTGAATATCTAAACGGAAAAGGCTGTTTACATGACTTGTATCAAATCCGCAATATTGTATTATTCAGGATAAAAGTGGAATATTAGCGTGTGTGTAAACATACTCACTATTAGCTTTTCCTTTTTTGGTAACTACACCACTTCTCTGTGTCACCATGCTGAAGAAAATCTTGCCTTCTACATTAAGAAGACAGAAAGGCCTAAACATAATCTTTCTCCTCAGGAATAAGAAACTGACCAGCTCTTCACCGAGACCTCAGAATAATCAGCTTCCGCCATGCTAACATCATGAACCTTCATCCAAACCTAAACCCATCTGGAGCATTTAAAAACCAGACAGTTCGGCCCAGTGGCGGAGGCTGACCGTACTCGCGTCTTGGTGGTCTATTACCCCGTTGTGATCTTTATGAAAAGCTTTCTCTAACTTTCTGCTCTCCTTAAAATGTCGACCGACATTTGAGGTGCTAGCGACACATTAATACACTCTTTGCCAGTATCTGCAGCCTTCTTCCACTGCCTTTACTAATGCTACAGCTCAGAAAACCCAAACATTTCAACATGAAATCTTCTGTATTCTCTGACTTCCTGTCACCATAACATTTCCACATCATATTCATTCATTAAATCTTCTGTATATCTGTGACTTCCTGTCCCTTTCCGCCCAACAGATTTGCATTTACAGTTGCCCATATGCCCTTCTCAGTAGCCCTCGGCTGTTTCACTTTGGATTTCTGCCCATGACTCCTCTCTTTCCCAGGCTGCCATGTGGTGTTACCGTCTGTTTCCTCCGCAGCAGCCTTGCTAGCCTGTTGCTGGACTTCTCCTCAAGGATTGGACTTCATAAGCCCTTAAAGGTGCAGAGTTCCTGCATGGTTTCAGCGCGATTTCACTACAGGAACTCATAGTGCACCTTTAACACAAATTCATTGGCATGTCAATATTTTTTCAAACTGTTCACTTTGTAATGAGTCTTTCGCACAGAACGGAGTGAGAATCCTTACTTAAACGTAAATCTCACTCAGTCAAACATGACTTTAGCATAAACAAACATGGTCGAAGATGGGCAGGAAGACGGTGTGCCCGGGCTTCTGCGGGAGATCCTTACGGAGGTAACCGCTGATAACGGTCCCGGTCGGGGCGGTTAATGTTGGCCACTGTTGTCTCCGGGTTGCCCCGGTGACCTGGGTACAACAGGACTAGACTGTGGCATCGTAAATATTCAAAATGTTAAATATTTGTAGAAGTCACTCTTAAAAGAATTGACACCATAGGAATGGTGTCAATTCTGGGCACTGCTGCCCGTTGTTAGAGGGGATCGGCCTGGTTACTGTGTGGTGTACCCAGCTTTGGACTGCCCGTTGTTAGAGGGGATCGGCCTGGTTACTGTGTGGTGTACCCAGCTTTGAACTGCCCGTTGTTAGAGGGGATCGGCCTGGTTACTGTGTGGTGTACCAAGCTTTGGACTGCCCGTTGTTAGAGGGGATCGGCCTGGTTACTGTGTGGTGTACCAAGCTTTGGACTGCCCATTGTTAGAGGGGATCGGCCTCGTTACTCTGTGGTGTACCAACCTGGTCTCACGGTAGTTTTGATCTATTGATTCGTGTACAGGGAAACGATTTTCTACTTCATTTAGTGGTGGTCACCACAGAATTGGAACGTTACCATTTCACAAACTGCCATGAAACTGGCCTGCTCTGGGGGATGCAAAAACAGCCGCCGGGACACGATCCGCGGTCTCTGGGGGACGCAACAACGGAGAAATTAAACGCCGCACGCCGGCGACAACAACGGTGACTGTTGTGGTTAGGAAAAGAAAGATGGGGAAAATGTTGCGGTTAGGAGAACAAGAATGCAGAAAGGAACTACCACACGCGGGACACGATCCCCGGTCTCCGGGGTGAAAGTCCTCTGTTGTTTGACCCATCCACCACCCCAACCGACCTCCTTACACGGATTTCCGGCTTTTCAATACTACTCGCTACCATAATTGTGCTGTTATCACGTAATATGCTTCCCATTCAAATACATTACTTTAAAATTGTAGAGAACCAAACAGCTTCCTGTCTGATCCCAAAGTTGTGGATCAGTTGTGGATCAGTTGTGGATCAGTTATGGATCAGTTGTGGATCAGTTATGGGTCAGTTATGGGTCAGTTGTGGATCAGTTATGGGTCAGTTGTGGATCAGTTGTGGATCAGTTGTGGATCAGTTATGGATCAGTTGTGGATCAGTTATGGGTCAGTTATGGATCAGTTGTGGATCAGTTGTGGATCAGTTATGGATCAGTTGTGGATCAGTTATGGGTCAGTTATGGATCAGTTGTGGATCAGTTATGGATCAGTTATGGGTCAGTTATGGGTCAGTTATGGATCAGTTGTGGGATAGAAGAGGGTCAGTTCAGAGTCTTCAGTCTGAACGAGAAACAAAAAGGAGAAGACAGATGGAGCAGAAAATGTCTCTAAATTAATCATCATGTGGTCGTCATGGAAACATCTCTATCTGCAGGCACAAGTGTGTGTGTGTATGTGTGTGTGTGTGTGTGTGTGTGTGTGTTGAACCCTGCTGCGGACCATCTGACACACACGCACACTCTCTCTCTCTCTCTTGGACAGATTTCAGTGAGAGATGAAAAAACGAGGCGTTTGGAAACAGCATAAAAACAGAAACTGATTATAAATGTTTGAGACATGATGATCATTTCAGATTAAATTAGATATTTTACAGAAACATGATTAAAATCTTTATTTGACAATGTTTTATTGATCAGATCTTAATAATAGATTTCAAACATTTGATGAAAATGAACTTAATAAGTTAAAACCATCTGAAATATTATTTGTCAGTATTTAATAAATTCAACCAGGCGCCAGAGCTTCCTGAGTAGTCGGGGTCCATGCATGAAACTGTCGACATCTGCTGGTTAAACTCTGTATTACATTATATATATATATATATATATATATATATATATATATATATATATATATATATATATATATATATATATATATATTAGAAGTACATCTGTAGAAAGAGTTCACTCTGAGACCTGAACACATTGTTTATAGATCATAAGTACTGATGTGTTGTTCAGGAAAGATCTTTCACTATAGGGGCATACTGACACTGGCCCAGTTGCCCGAGCCCGACAGCAATGAGGGTTAAGGGATGCATTATTCTGAAGAAATGATTGTTGCTGCCAGCGAGGTGGATGTAATTATCAGCAGATATGAGTGTTGAGGAGCACTCGTTCTGCAGAAATTATTGTTGCTGCCCAAGCAGGTGCAATTCTTGGCAGGGATCCAAAGACAACAGCAAAGCAAGCTCTGGTCATGGCCGGGGGATGGGCCATTGCTACCGGGTGTGGGGCTCTCCGTGTCTCGCTGGAGCTCCAACTGCAGGTCGAGGTCGGCAGCAAAGTTACAGTCACAGATTCCCCACTTGGTGATGTGACAGAGCACATGTGTGAAGTTGCAGTGACAGATTCTCCTCTTGGTGATGAGAGAGAGTAATATATGTGAAGTTGCAGTGACAGATTCCAGAGGTTGTAATCACTGAGTTGTGGTTGTGATGGAAAATGAACCCGAGTAAAAAAAGTATACGAGTAAATGTTGCATTACAAGTTTGCAGCTGTCATTGTGTTCATGTAAATATCAATCTACACATTTGTGAATATTTTTTTCTGTGACTTCACATTCAGAATACAGGTGTCTGAATATTTTTTAACAAGTGCAAATTTGAACATACAAGTTCAGATTGTTTGTTCTACAGGTTCTCACATCGTATTCTACAAGTTCTCACATTATGCACCATATTATAAAACTTAGATCAGTTTGTTGATGAAAAACTTTCTTTAAAGCAGATTTCAGATTCATCTCTTTATTCTTGTATTTGTTGTACAAAACTTTTTGTTTGTTTGTTTACAGGTTGTTTAAACGTCTACTTGTCATTTTTTTGGTTTCCATAGTGATAGCGAAAATGGAGGTTGCCTCTGTTGTGTTGTGTTGCCGTGGAAATGGTCACTCTGCTGCTCTCCACGGACGTGTTGAAGCCGTGATCTCGGTACATCCCGCTCTGCAGCATCGCCTCCGAGAACTGACGGGACTTCCCTTTAAACTGAGTCTGAAACACACAGAGGAAACTTCAGTCTTTAATATAAACTGAGTCTGCTGGAGAGGTGCTAGTTCACCTCCTGGGCACTGTTGAGGTGCTCTTGAGCAAGGCACCGAACCCCCATCTGCTCTGGGCACCTTTCCATGGGCAGCTCCCTCACTCTGACATCTCTCCATTAGTGCATGTATAGGTACTGAGTGTGTGTGTGTAATTCAGGCTTGTGTGTAATGTGTGTAATAACAACAGAGTGAAAACATTGTAATTTCGCCTTGCAGGATTAATAAAGTATAGAAAAAAGAAAAAAAAGAATAATTACACAGTAAAGTAACACAGTAAACACATTAATGCGTTTACTGTGTTAATGAACTGAGGATCAGAATCAGAATCAGAAAAGCTTGATTGCCAAGTACGTTTTTAACACATACAAGGAATTTGTTTTGGTGTTGTTGGTGCATGTCACACATTCTCTAAATATAATATAAACAACATAAGTAAAGTATAAGTATATGTACACAGTATACAGTATGTATTAAATTAAAAATTAAAAATAAAATAAAGTGAGTAGAGGGTGGGAGTAGAGGATGGGAGTAGAGTTTGGTTCGGTTCGGTTTGGGGTTCGGCAGAATCTTAACCAGTGGGTTCGGTATTCGGCCGAACCCCAAAAATCTGGGTTTGGTGCATCCCTACACTTAACCCCTAGTGTCTCCAGAGGTGTGCAACCTCTGACATATATAGCAATTAGAAGTCGCTTTGGATAAAAGCGTCAGCTAAATGACATGTAATGTAATGTAATGTAACAAAGACACAATTCCGTCGTCTGTCTGCCTGTGTCTCTCTCTGTCTCTCTGTCTGTCTGTCTGTCTGCCTCTCTGTCTGTCTGCCTGTCTGCCTCTCACCTGTATCTCATGAACAGTTGGTCCCTTGCTGCCGTATGCTTGGTTGGATGTTCGGTAAAGCGGCTGATCGATCTTCTCTCTGAAACACAAACAGCAGCTCAAAGTTACAGAAATAACTAGAAAAGACCTCAAGACATGTTGACAGTGTGCACATCCCAATATCACTGGCTGTGTGAGAAGTAGTTATTATAACACATATATAATATAATAATATAATGTTGACAGTGTGCACATCCCAATATCACTGGCTGTGTGAGAAGTAGTTATTATAACACATATATAACATAATAATATAATGTTGACAGTGTGCACATCCCAATATCACTGGTTGTGTGAGAAGTAGTTATTATAACACATATATAATATAATAATATAATGTTGACAGTGTGCATATCCCAATATCACTGGTTGTGTGAGACAGAGAACATCCAATAGTTGAGTAAAGGCCATCGCCACCACTAGTTTAGATAGGTAAAGTAGTTATTGTAACACAGAACAAAACAGAAGTACTACCTTCATCACAGTAGTAGTATTATATTAAGGTAGTACAGGCAGTAGTAATACTACAGAAGTATTTGTGATCGTTGTTTCAGACTTTCTGTTTCTGCCTCAGATCAACTGACAGTAAACTGAACTACCGTTAGTTAAACCATCACAAAAACATACCTGTAACCATGGAAACACTCGGGGTTGTTGAATCGCTGCGGCAGGTTTGGATCCGTCCTGTAAACGTCGCAGGTTTGAACTCTCTGCTCCTCCATGGCTGGCTGACTGACTGACTGACCAAAACACAGTTACTAACAACATGGGGTTACCATGGAGACGCATGACATCACACACTGTCCCAGCATACACAGACACAGAGATACACACACACACACACACACACACACACACACAGACACACACACACAGACAGACACACACACACACACACACACACACACAGACACACACAGACAGACACACACACACACACACACACACACACATACACACACACACACACACACAGACAGACACACACACACACACACACACATACACACAGACACACACACACACACACACACACACACACAGACACACACACACACACACACATACACACACACACACACACACACAGACAGACACACACACACACACACACACACACACACACAATGGCATGAATCTAAAATATAAATAAATCTCACCTTCCTCTTTTTAAATCAAATCAAAAATAATTCCAGAGCAGCAGAAGGCTTGTTGGTGTTGCTAGGCAACATGTAAAGAGGAAGTGGCCCACCAGGCTTTAAAGGTTCTCAACCTTTTTTGTGCCAGCGCAAAAAAGGTCATTACAAACAACATATGTATTAGTTTCTCAGGTATCAAAAAAGCCATGTGAATACAAATTATATTTACAGGTGTTAAAACATGTAACCATTTGACATTCAATTTAAATTAGGTAACAGTAGCCAATCAGAACGATTAGATAAGTAATAGATATGTTCCTCAGTTTGGACTTGACCAGGCTCATCTGTGAGAACACTCGTTCTACGTCAGCATTGCTCAAAGGCATCGCAAGCAATGACAAAGAAAAGAGGGAAAGTTTTTTGAAAGTGTCGTCTCCACTGCTGTCTTTGTAATTGAGCACTTCAACCCAAAAGGCCTCTGCCTGGCTGTCCTCCTTGTTTGTCCATGGGAGATATGCAACAGCCTGATACTGTGTTTCAAGAGCTGCAGGATCACCAGAGTAGAGTCTCAGCATTGAGACTGAGCTGAGCTGTGGTTTTGGTTGTGACAGGATGACAGTCGGACTGAACACAGTCGTAGATTTCCATATCTGGATGTTAGCTGGGAGTCTCTGTTGCACTTGTCTGCTCGCTTCCACCAAGAAGTCACGGCACCTGCTCTTCATATTTCTCTCAGCCGTGCTCTCCATTCTTGCCTCATCCAATGCCATCATGAAGGTGACCCCATAATTGACTGCACCCACAGGTAACAAAACACTGGGGTCTGTTATGTCGATTGCAAGCAGTTGTTCATCTGATGTGGGGATTATTCCAGGTCTCACCACTCTGGAGATGAGGGAGCGAAAGAAAAGAAGCAGACACTCCAACATTTTGAATGGATTGCCCTGTCCTGCTGGAACAGCTTGTTGATCCTGTTGAATTCTTGTAGAAAAGGCATTAAAAACAGCAGGTACAGTTTGTTAACAGGATCACTGTACATCTGGTGCAGGATTCCAGCATCATAACATCTCTGGTGGTCTTTTGTTAGCTGAAAGTGATGCTTCAGTTCATCCCACTGATTGAGTATGCGCAAACAGCAAGCCACCGTGTACCTGACATCTGTACATGCATCAAAGGGATTTCACCAGGATTGATGAGGCTGTAGATCTTTGCATACTCACGGCGGCGAAGAGCACTGTGGGAAAACCAGTTGTGAGAATGAGAGACCAAGTATTCAAGGTTGCGTGGGAGGGTCTCCACTGCCTTGCTTACACACAGCTGTATGGAATGGCACATGCACTTGAGCAGCTGGAGATTTGTTTTTTTCTGGAGAAGGTGAGTGTATAATGAATTCCTCTTCCCTACCATGACACTGCAGCCATCTGTACCTAATCCAATGCACTTTTTGTCCAGTCCAATACTCTGTAGAAAACGGGTCAGAGTGGAGGCAATAGCCTCTGCTGTTTCACCCTCCAAGTTTATCAAACCCAAAAAGTGGACACAACTTTGTTCAGTGTCATATTGAAGTAGCGGATTAGCACACAGTTGCTTGACAGATGATACGTCTGTGCTTTCATCAATAACAAGGGAGTATTCAGCACCTCCAATATCCCTCTGAAGTTCTGTGAACATACACAAGTTGAGCAAATTAACTCCCCAAAGTGATCGACTGATTTTATGGATGTGTGACAAGCTACATAGGTGGCTATCTTCAGCTCAGCTCTCTGTCTTGACTTGTTCTGTTTGGAGCCGTGAACCCAATGTCCGTAAGCCTCATTGTGGAGAACGGTGCTGCATTTTTTTTATGTTTTTCTGTGGTAGCATGTTGTACGAGGTCCGCATGGTGTGCATGTATTTCACACTTACATACTCTGCACAGTGCTTTTGAGTCGTCCCCCACGACGGGTCGAATACATTAATTTACTCCTTTCTCTTTCTCCCAGTCTTTGTTATATTTCTTCCCGTATTTCGCCCACTTTGTCCCGGGCATTTGTTCCTCCAAAAACTCTCCTACAGTCCAGTCACCAACAGTTGCGACTCGCGGGTATTTTCATTTAAATGTCACTCACTGACGTTTTCCCAAAACAAAAAAAAACAGATTGCCCTGCTCTGCCTCTGATTGGCTAGTACTTGTTGCCATCTGGGTCAGAGCCAATTAGAAGCAGGATGTGGGTGGGAAAAAACTCTACTGTCTCCTGTGTGTATGGGGAAAGGGGAGGGATAGAGGGAACAGTCAAGACAAACTCCTACGTTTAAATAACATATAGAAAATATCTGCTTGACAACGTATTATGGAGCTGGGAAAAAGCCCAAATAAGCAACTACACTTTAGAAACAAGCCCAAAAAAACGCGACCCACGACTACCAATATTTGTAAGTGACTTTACAGAAAAACAAGCCCAAAGTCGCTTATAATATGTGGACTTGGCAACACTGATACTAACTAATAAAGCAATGGAGGGAGGGAGTAAATAAACTCGGTATATATATCTATGTCAGTTACAGAGCAGCCGTCTGCAACGGACGTTCTAACATAAAACGAACGCACCCTCAACGGGGCAGGGATCATTTCATTGGTCAACACTACAGCTGGCATTCTATTGGTTGGGGGGATTTTGAGAGGATTGTAACACAAAAAAATCCGAGCGCGCAGGAGAGATCCGAGAGGAGAAGATTTGCAAGCGTGCAGAGTGTGGGGAGAAGGGCCGAAGCTGAGAGCAGGAAATCTGTCCAAGCAACAACATATCTGAGTCCAAGCAGAAAGTTTGAGCACAAGCAGAGCAAATCCAAGCGTGAGCATTGACTATTTGAGTGTGAGAACAAGGTTTTGAGGGAAATTATTACAAAATCTGAACGTAATATCAGTGAGAAATGCTCTCAAATTGAAAGAATGTGCTCTTGAATAAAGATAGGAATATAACTCCATAGATTTACTCTGCAGAGATCTGAGGAGCAGTAAACCATAGTCCTCATAAATCCACCGGAGGTTAGAACGCCAACACAGAGACAGAGGAAGGGGATGTACATCCGGCAGAAATGAGGGACATCCGGAGGAATTTCCGACGGCAACGGAGCAATCCCGGAAACATGGATATAGACTATCGACGCTCCCACAGAAGCTGCCAGGACATTGCAACTTTATTTCCCTTTGTTAGACTTATTAGATTTGATTAGGATGTAATTTGAGACAAATTGTAATGGAGCACGAAGGAAGTAATCTCACAATTTCAAAACAACAGGGTAAAACGGTGATCATTTACTGCGTAATAAAAACTTTATTTCTAGTTATGGTCTAGTAGTGTGATACAACGGGTGCCTTATTAGAGGTTAATTTGTGACTAATTATAAAAGAACTGTACTGTAAAATAAAGTGTAGCCACCGTCATTGCCCACTATTAGACTCTGGGACACTTTGTAATGGAGTGCAAAGGAAGTAATCTCACAATAATGTTCAATTCAATTCAATTTCAATTCAATTTTATTTATAGTATCAAATCATAACAAGAGTTATCTCGAGACACTTTACAGATAGAGTAGGTCTAGACCACACTCTATAATTTACAAAGCCCCAACAATTCCAATAGTTCCCCCAAGAGCAAGCATTAGCAGTAGCTATTGCGACAGTGGCGAGGAAAAACTCCCTTTTAGGAAGAAACCTCGGCAGACCCAGACTCTTGGTAGACGGTGTCTGACGGTTGGGGTTATGACGGTACGGGATGTAGCGTGGCACAGCAGAGCATGGGTGGACGCGGTGGACGCAGCAGGACGTAGCCGGACATTGCAGGGAATCGCAGAGCGTAGCAGGGTGTAGCAGGTCCATAGCCACAGCTGCACCCAAGACCCAGGTCTTGGTGTTGCCCTAATCTGATGCGATGTTCTGGGCGAAGAAGAAACATAAGGACTCCGGGGAGTAAACTCCCCAGAGCTAGGTTAGTAACAAGCACTTCTGGGACAGGATGTGCATAAAAGGAAACAAAAGAAAAGAGCGTGTCATAAGAAGGAACTTCCTCGGCAGTCTTGAATTATAACAGCATAACTAGGAGAGGCACTATATTATTGATTATACGATAGGTAAATCTGATGACTGTAAAGAGAAGCAGAGAAAAGCAGGGGTGCTGTGTCTGCAGCTATACACCCTGCCCCACCGGTCTAGGCGTTCACTGCAACTCCTCACTCCCTAACTATAAGCTTTATCAAAGAGGAGAGTTTTCAGTTTAGTCTTAAATGTAGCGACGGTGTCTGCCCCCCGAACCCAGATTGGGAGCTGGTTCCACAGGAGAGGAGCCTGATAGCTGAAGGCTCTGGCTCCTGAACCCAGACTGGGAGCTGGTTCCACAGGAGAGGAGCCTGATAGCTGAAGGCTCTGCCTCCCATTCTACTTTTAGAGACTCTAGGAACCACAAGTAACTCTGCATTCTGGGAGCGTAGTGCTCTAGTGGGACAATAAGGTACTAAGAGGTCCTCAAGATATGAAGGAGCTTGACCATTTAGAGCTTTATAGGTCAGACGAAGGATTTTAAATTCAATCCTGGATTTTACAGGAAGCCAATGGAGAGAAGCTAATACAGGAGAAATATGATCTCTTTTCTTAGTTCTTGTCAGAACACGCGCTGCAGCATTCTGGATCAGCTGGAGAGTCCTAAGGGACTTATTTGAGCATCCTGATAGTAAGGAATTACAGTAGTCCAGCCTGGAAGTAACAAATGCATGGACTAGTTTTTCATCATCGTTTTGAGACAGGATGTTCCTAATTTTAGCAATGTTATGAAGGTGAAAAAAGGCTGTTCTAGAGGTTTGTTTTAGATGGGCATTGAAGGATATATCCTGATCAAAAATAACTCCTAGATTTCTGACAGTAGTACTGGAGGCCAAGGTAATGCCATCCAGAGTAATTATATCTTCGGCTAATGAGGTTTGTAGGTGTTTCGGGCCCAGCACAATAACCTCGGTTTTGTTAGAGTTTAACATCAGGAAATTGTAGGCCATCCATGATTTTATATCTTTAATGCAAGCTTGAAGTTGAGCTAGCTGGCTGGTTTCGTCTGGCTTGATTGACAGATATAATTGGGTGTCATCCGCATAACAGTGAAAGTTAATTGAGTGTTTCCTAATAATATTGCCTAGAGGAAGCATATATAAGGAGAATAGAATTGGTCCAAGCACTGAGCCTTGAGGAACGCCATGGTTAATTTTAGCGTAATTGGAGGGTTTATTGTTAACATTAACAAATTGAGATCGATCAGAGAAGTAGGACTTAAACCAGTTTAGTGCGATTCCTTTAATGCCAACTAAATGTTCCAGTCTCTGTAAGAGGATGGTATGGTCAATAGTATCTAATGCAGCACTAAGATCTAATAAGACAAGTACGGAGACAAGTCCTTTGTCTGAAGCAGTTAGAAGGTCGTTAGTAATTTTCACCAGTGCCGTCTCTGTGCTATGATGCTTTCTAAATCCTGACTGAAAGTCCTCAAATAAGCTATGGCTATGTAGAAAATCACATAACTGATTAGCGACTACTTTCTCAAGGATCTTGGAGAGAAAGGGAAGGTTAGATATAGGTCTATAGTTGGCTAAGACCTCAGGATCGAGGGTGGGTTTTTTCAGTAGAGGTTTTATCACAGATACTTTAAATGACTGCGGTACATAACCTGTCAATAAAGACATATTTATCATATCTAGCAATGAAGTGTTAACCACGGGTAACGCTTCTTTAAGTAGCCTCGTTGGGATGGGGTCTAAGAGACAGGTAGATGGCCTTGCTGAAGAGACCTTCAGCATTAATTGTTGAGGGTTTATAGGATAAAAGCAATCTAAGTATATGTCAGGTCTAGTCGTTCTTTCTAGCAGTCTGTCAGTTAAAGGTGACCCATTAGAGGTTGGGGGCAAGAGGTGATGAATAGTATCTCTAATTGTTATAATTTTATTATTAAAGAAACTCATGAAGTCATCACTGCTCAGAGCTATAGGAATAGATGGCTCAATAGAGCTGTGGCTATCTGTCAGCCTGGCTACAGTGCTGAAAAGAAACCTTGGGTTGTTCTTATTTTCTTCTATTAGTGATGAATAATAGTCTGATCTGGCCTTTCTTAGGGTCTTCCTATAGGTTTTCAGACTGTCTTTCCAGTCTAAACGAGATTCTTCCAGTTTGGTGGAACGCCATTTACTTTCAAGTTTGCGCGAGATTTGCTTTAATTTACGAGTTTGGGAGTTATACCAAGGTGCTAGTTTCCTTTGCTTCATCGTCTTCTTTTTAAGGGGAGCAACAGAGTCTAAAGTAGTCCGTAGGCAGGCCGTAGCACCGTCTACGAAATTATCAATTTGGGAGGGACCAAAGTTTACATAAAGATCCTCTGTTATATTACGGCACGGTAATGAGTTTAGTGCTGTTGGAATATCTTCCTTAAATTTAGCTATAGCACTGTCAGATAGGCATCTAGTGTAGAAGCTTTTATCTAATTTCGTATAGTCGGTAGTAAGAATTCGAAAGTTATTAAGAAGTGGTCTGATAATAAAGGATTTTGCGGGAATGCTATTACGTCTTCAATTTTGATGCCATATGCCAGCACAAGGTCAAGGGTGTGGTTAAAACAGTGCGTGGCCTCGTGCACACTCTGACTGAAACCAATAGAATCTAGTAGTGAATTGAAAGCAGTACTAAGGCTATTGCTGTCAACGTCCATATGGATATTAAAATCACCTACAATAAGTACTTTGTCTGATTTTAGGACTACACATGATAGAAACTCTGAGAATTCCGATAAAAATTCAGAATATGGACCTGGTGCTCGGTAGACAACAACAAATATAATTGGCTGTAATGTTTTCCATGTTGGATGCTGAAGATTAAGAACGAGATTTTCAAAAGAGTTATAATTTAGTTTAGGTTTAGGATTAATTAACAGGCTTGAGTCAAATATGGCTGCAACTCCCCCTCCTCGGCCTGAGCCTCTAGAAATTTGAGTATTAATATGAGTGGGAGGAGTGGCTTCATTTAGACTGACATACTCTTCATGGCCCAGCCATGTTTCAGTTAGACAGAATAGATCAATTTGATTATTGGATATCAATTTGTTTACTAGTATTGCTTTAGAAGACAGAGATCTGATATTTAATAGACCGCATCTAATTTTCCTATCCTGTTCTATCATTGCAGTGGTAGTTGTAGTTCCAATTAGGTTGTTAAGTATTGCCCCTCTTTTGGTTACCTGTGATTTAACTGATCTGAGTCGAGTTACAGACACTGTCTCGTTTTTTGGGGCAGGTTGTGGCTGACGTGAACTGGATGCTAAATTGACTATGTTTGCAGTCAACTTCTTATTACTTAGGGGATTCAACACTTTGTATGGTCTATTGTTGATTATAACTGGAATAGTACTAGTACTACATGTTACCCTGCAGAAAACATTTTCAGATTCATGCACTTGTAAAGTGCCATTAGGATCAATACCTGGGGGGCATGAATCTGTGATATTTTCAACAGAATGTCAATACTTAACTTTCAGTGTGGTAATGTTGCCTTTATTAGACAGAAAACAAAGTTTTAGACACCATACATAGGCTATGCTGTAACTAGAAACTGCATATTGAAACCCATGAAACCCAATATATACTATGCTAAGACACTGTTATACCTAATATTCAATAAAAAGCAAATAGGCCTATTGGTCAGAGCCTTTTAGTGTCACTTGTTGCTTATTAGAAGAAAAGTATGGGTAATGTCACGTTGTCACATCTGGTCACTATTTCAGTCCTGCCTGGATGTTCTCCTGGGTCCCATGGAGTCTGTAGGTGGTACATACTGTAGATACATACATTCATTCATATATACATCATATATGAACTATTAATGCATGCTTCGTCGACGCTAGACGTGTAATGCCTTATTACTACCCAACCACATATCTGACTGTGGAAGGTGCAGGACATTGCAGGGACACATTAGAACAGAACAGTACCATAAACCGTAGTGGGATCCGTCTGGTTTCCCACTAT
>NC_050174.1:48201205-48203705 GCF_008315115.2 Sander lucioperca
AACCAACGTGTTGACATTCAGAGGTCGATGGTCGTAGAGGTCATGTAGAGGTCACTTAAAGGTCATTAAAGGTCTAACTGAGGTCATTAAAGGTTGTGTGAAGGTCATATGTAGGTCATAGCACCTTTGGCGCTGGCGTCCAGGAAGACTTTGATGTAGGAGGTGGGGACGTATCCCTCCTCCTCCAGGTTCCTCCGAACTCTGGTCCAACCGTCTCCTTTATCCTCTTCCACCACAGAAAGTAGTTCCCCCTCCACCATCGACAGCGTGCCTTCATTCTGACCTAAAGACACAAGAAACAACATGTTCATACCTTCAGACAGATAAAACATAAAACATGTTCAGAAGTTAAAACCAAAGAGAGTAGAAGTTTTATAACAATGGTATGTTTATAACGGGTAGAGGGTTAGGTAGTAGTAGTTAAATATCTATGGTATATATATTAATTAACTTAAATGTACCTTGGAACGGGTAGAGGGACTTGCAGGTGCCGATACTCGGTAACGGTTCTTCATCATCAAAGTCATCATCAAACTCTGAACTACGAGACTTAAAGTGAAGCTCCGCACTGTGGTCTTCAGTGTAGCTGCCGTCAGGACTGAGAGACAGACAGGTAGAGAGAGACAGGTAGAAAGAGACAGACAGGTAGAGAGAGACAGGTAGAAAGAGACAGGTAGAGAGAGACAGACAGGTAGAGAGAGACAGGTAGAGACAGACAGGTAGAGAGAAACAGACAGATAGAGAGAGACAGACAGGTAGAGAGAGACAGATAGGTAGAGAGAGACAGACAGGTAGAGAGACAGACATGTAGAGAGAGAGATAGGTAGATAGGCAAATAGGTAGTATCACCCAGATGTATTTGGTAGATCCTAGATCGCACCGATCGACTGAGTCGACGTCAACACTTCCTGCTTCCTGTCCGTCATTCCAGCCAAAGACTGACTGTAACGGAGTACAGAGACACTTTCTACATCTATTAATCACTAATAAATACTTCATAACTAACTACTACACAACTGGACCCTTTCTGCAGCTATGTGATAATAATAATATTAATAATAATAATAATAATAATTAAAGCTGCAAGCAGCGATGGACGGGCCCTCGCTCCGCTGCGCGCGTTGGGGTTACCGGTGTTCGCCGCTCCTTGCAACCGTGCATTTGCGCGGCACTCAGACACCGCAAATCATCACCAATGAAAACGGAACTGCCTGCTGCGTTCAATGATACCTCACACAAGACTCTACGTCATACAGTTCATTAGCTGTGACGGGGGCGTGGCTTAAGCATAGCGGGTGGGCCAAACCATCACCAATGAATAAGAAAGTCTCTGCTGAGTTCAATGACACCTCACACAAGACTCTACCTTAAACAGTTCAAATGTTATGAAAGGGGGCGTGGCCTGAGTAAGTGGGCGTGGTTAAAGTACAGGGGTGGCTCATTATCACATGTAGACCACACATTATAAGTTTCATGTAAATCAGATGATGTTTGTCATATAAGGCGCATTTCCTGTTGCCAGCGGGGGGCGATATGACCAAAAGTCAAATATGGCCTGTAGGTGTCCTCAGGCCTGGACCCTTGTCAATCGTGAGAATTTTCGGGCAGATACGACAACGTACACTCAAGTTACAACAATTTATTTGTTCATCATTAAACACTCAAAATGGCCGCCACGCCACGCCTACACCGTCTGACGAAAAGTTTTTCTTTTAATAACTTTTCATCTTTAAGGTGTTGGGATGATAGAGACCAAGTTTGAAGTACATCGGATGAAATCTCTAGGAGGAGTTCGTTAAAGTATAGCACCTTGACTTTTAGGCCTACTTCCTGTTGCCACTAGGGGGCGCTATGACTTTAAGTAAATATCGGCCTTTATTTGTCCTCAGGGTTGGACTCTTATGAATCCTGGAAAGTTTCGAGCCAATCGGACAATGTACACTCGAGTTACACCCACTTCCTGTTTTGATGGCAAAACGCACAAAATGGCCGCCCCGCCACGGCCCTATGACGAAAAGTTTTTCTTTTAACAACTTTTCATCTTTAACGTCTTATGATGGTACAGACCAAATTTGAAGTTGATCAGATGAAATCTCTAGGAGGAGTTCGTTAAGGTACGACATGTGGAAATGGCCAAAATCGCACTAATTTCGAACTTTGAAATCAAAATGGCGGACTTCCTGTTGGGTTTAGGGTATGGCTCCAATGACGTTTTCTGTACATCTTGTGTACCAAGTTTCGAGAGTCTACGTTAAACGCACTGCAGGGGCTCAATTTTTTTTAACTTTGTAGGGGGCGCTAGCGAGCCATTTTTGCGCGCCTATTCCCGAAACCCTTAAAATACGTAAATTTTCACCAGACTTGATGCGACCGCCAAATTTGGTGAGTTTTTGAATATGTTAAGCCCCTCAAAAAGCCAATTCATTTGGTGTAATAATAATAATTCCTTCAGTTTCAATAGGGCCTTCACCGCTGTCGGCACTCGGGCCCTAATAATAAT
>NC_050174.1:48206205-48251205 GCF_008315115.2 Sander lucioperca
TCACAAATAAACACAAATATATCCCCTGGATTTTATTCCATTGCTACTGAGAAACAGCTGATTCCCATGTAGGAAACACACTCAGATGTTGAGGTTCTTTCAACCACATGACCATATGTTACTGTAGTACATACAGACAAAGAGGACCTATTTGGGCTGATTCTGTGTGGAAAAGGAACAATGAAGATGAACACAAAGAAAGGAGGAACATTCCTGCAAGAGGGAGAGGAAGACGAGTACCAGGACAATTCTGTCTCTGTCTCCTGTTTTTCATAGACCGTACATTCTATAAAGCTACTCTGAGATGGGTCATTCATTTTAGGTTTTGAATTTCTGCAGCAAAAGAAACAAAATGCATACATTTACTAAACCCAACAAAACTAAAATGTAGAGAGGCTTCAAGATCAACTGCAGTGTAAAACACAATCTATGATCAACACAATATACTATTGTCTATTATTACTGTATAAGGGCAGACCTGACACATATCAAATAATGCAGTTTCTGTAATTCCATGTGATGTTAGTGTTTTTATGACATTGTGCTATGATTGACTAAATGTTCCTGTTGGAATAGAACATATGTTAGTGTTTTGGAAGAATTATTAGATTTTTTGATTATTTGATTGTTTGCATTGTTTTGGTGGACATAGTGTATTGTGTTAGTGAATTACTGTATTTTGAAAATCAGAGTTTAGTTTACAATGTGTGATTGTGAGCATGAAATTAAGCATGTTTTGCCAATTGTGTGTTGTAGGTGTGCTGGTGCGTTAAGAGTTTAGAAAAGTTGTTAAAAGAATTGAAAAAATTGTCATAGCGATCGTAAAAAACTAACATCCACACTACATGCAGATAATTTTAGTCTGGTGGAGAGAACCATCTGGAAGGGCTTTGATTTCACAAACTACGGAGCAGCCCGAGGCCCAAATCACACAACACACGCAAGTTAATCACAGGTCTAAACAATGAGTGGCGTTAAAAGGAATTTGGTTTAACTCGTTATTTATCATGTTTATTTTGACAAACTAGTTACAGTATATTAGTTACATAGACTGAGGTTAATGTGGTTTAATACAGCTGTGTGTTACAGACAGATGTGATACTGACCAGTTTGAGGGACAGCTGTCCAATCAGAGAGCAGCATGAAGGAAACAGGACATCATTAAAACCAGAGCTTTGGGTTAATATAGATAAATGTTATCCTAAAGTAACGTTGGTTACCCCTCTCTTGAGACTGCGCAGACACTGCTTCCTGGTTCTGGAGCCAGAGCTCATCAGCTCATTCAGCCGCTGTGTGATTGGCTCTCTAGAGGCAGGGGGCGGGGACTGGGGACTGTTGGCCACACCTCCAGGTGACGGGGAGGTCGGGGGGGGAGGGGGAGGCTGGCGGGGGGAGGAGAGGAGGGTCAACAGCTGCAGAGAGAAAGTTTAGTTTATTCACACAAACACAGAACTAAAGAACAGACAAAGACTAAACATGAACAGTTTGATTTGATTTGTACAATCCAACAGTTGACATCATTAAGACAATAGGCTCGTTCCAGATGAGCTGCGCCTCGCCTGTAAAGTGGAATGTAAGGATGATGATGTAAGGATGATGATGTAAGGATCATGATGTAGGGATGATGATGTAAGGATGATGATGTAGGGATGATGATGTAGGGATGATGATGTAAGGATAAAGATATAGGGATGATGATGTAGGGATGATGATGTAAGGATGATGATGTAAGGATGATGATGTAAGGATGATGATGTAGGGATGATGATGTAAGGATGATGATGTAAAGATGATGATGTAGGGATGATGATGTAAGGATGATGATGTAAGGATGATGATGTAGGGATGATGATGTAAGGATGATGATGTAGGGATGATGATGTAAGGATAAAGATGTAGGGATGATGATGTAGGGATGATGATGTAAGGATGATGATGTAGGGATGATGATGTAAGGATGATGATGTAGGGATGATGATGTAGGGATGATGATGTAAGGATGATGATGTAGGGATGATGATGTAAGGATGATGATGTAGGGATGATGATGTAGGGATGATGATGTAAGGATGATGATGTAAGGATGATGATGTAGGAATGATGATGTAAGGATAAAGATATAGGGATGATGATGTAGGGATGATGATGTAGGGATGATGATGTAAGGATGATGATGTAAGGATGATGATGTAGGGATGATGATGTAGGGATGATGATGTAAGGATGATGATGTAAGGATGATGATGTAGGAATGATGATGTAAGGATAAAGATATAGGGATGATGATAATGTAAGGATGATGATGTAGGGATGATGATGTAAGGATGATGATGTAAGGATGATGTAGGGATGATGATGTAAGGATGATGATGTAAGGATGATGATGTAAGGATGATGATGTAGAGATGATGATGTAGGGATGATGATGTAGGGATGATGATGTAAGGATGATGATGTAAGGATGACGTATACCCACCTTGTTTTTGCGTATGAATGGCCACAGCTTCCTGCTGTGTCTCCGCCCCTCTGTACGGTTGTCGAGGTAACTGGACTCAGAGATGCTCCTCCTCATGGTGGCGCTGTAGTCCTCAAACTCCACGTCACCTGGAGGGTCGAAGCCTGACTTATACACCTCCACCACCTGCTGGGTGTCCTACACACAGACACACACAGACACAGACACACAGACACAGACACACACACACAGACACACACACACACACACACACACACACACACAGTATCACATCTGACCTCTGTGTCGCCTACAGGATATATAGTCTAACCGGCAATTTCCACTGGATGCGTAACGGCTGCGGATCCGCTCCGGAACGTCGGTGGAGTCATTAGGTTTCCATTAAAGTCAGTGTGTGTATTTCCACTGACTCCAGAACGTCTGCGTCCAGACTTCGTCCCAGCTCCGGCGGTCCCAGCCCTCCGGAGCAGATACCAGAGCTTCTATTTTTGCCGGACGCCGGAGAGCTCCGCAGCAATTCAGCACACGGCAGATAGTGGGGACAGGAAGTCGAGCACAGAAACAAAATAAAAATCTGGTTAATTTTCAAAATAAAATCCACCGTGCTCACGGCGGATCATATTTCCCTGCACTACACCTTGAAAACACAGCACAGAGTAGTTTCCCCTCTACTCCTCTGGATGGAAGCTAACTGGTGTTGGTTTTGTGAATTTGTGAGATCTCGTGGGTCCTCGTGACTACAGCTGTCAGTCATGGCCGCAGCCGTGGCGCAACAAATCCTGACCTGGTGGGTATTGACGGACGGCGGAGCACGCAGCCGTTCCGCAGCGGAGCCGGTCCGCAGACTCTCCGCATCCAGTGGAAATCTGGAGTTAGGCCGGCTTCACA
Source organism: Sander lucioperca (assembly GCF_008315115.2). Lineage (NCBI taxonomy): Eukaryota > Metazoa > Chordata > Actinopteri > Perciformes > Percidae > Sander > Sander lucioperca. Next base: position 48,209,570 of record NC_050174.1, read on the forward strand.
CTGGCTGCATGGCGTGAGTGTGTCAGCTGCATGGCGTGTCCATTTTTATTTGAGCTCCCATGGTAACAGCTTAGAGCGTGCACACTGTCTGACACGCACGTCTCAGAAAACGTGTGCATGCTAGAAATAGGACCGATCTATTTTTCCCTCGACACGCCAGCGTGTTGGAAGCGTTTCCAGGCAACATAGAGTACGAAAAGATGTTTATATGTCATTTTGACACAAATACATTTAATAAATTGACATGTTGATGTTTGAAAGTCTCGAGGTTTTGACATAAATGCAGATATAAATGTCATTTAAAAAAATAATTAATAATTATGGATTTTTAAATATTGCACCTGTCAACACAGAAGCAAATATTCTGAAGCCTATTTAGCCGTCAATCCTGCCGACGTTGTCTTTGCTGTAATCAGATCAGTATATATTTATGTTTATGTTAATGGGAAACATCCATGTGTCCAGACGAGGCTAGCAGCCGCAGCGCCGCCTCAGACACCTTTCTGGTGGTAAAGACATAGAAAACGCCACGCAGCCACCACGCAACTGACACGCAACAGAAACCCCATGCTCACGCCACGCTCACGGCACGCAGCCAGTGTGCAGCCGGCCTCAGAAATAAAAACATGACTTTGTTTTCCAAAGCTTTCAGCCACATCTTGCGGTCGTTCAGCAGGTTGCGTGGCTCGTACATATAAATGTTATTGTTATTGTTATTATTATTATTATTATTATTATGATGAACATAACTTTACCATGCGGGGCTGGATGCCCTCAGAAGCATCCATCATGACGTCCAGACAGCGACTCACAACAGGAAGAACTTTTCTCTCTGCCTCTGCTGACGAACGCATCGCTTCACAAATTCTCTCAATCCGCCGCTCCTCCATGTCCTGGATTCGCTGCCAATAACAGACATCACTATTATGCACCTTGAATATAACAACAGCTACAGAGATTAATGGGTTATTTATCAACTGTTAAATTAATCTCCAACTATTATATACCATATGAACTATGTCCATACTCCTACAGTGACTGGAAACATGGTACTTAGCTAAAAGCTAATTAGCAGCAAGATGCCTCCCTTCTCTGTGGATGACTACCACAAACTTCTACAGAAGATTGCTGTTCTGGAAACCAAAATTCACCGATTAGAAGTAAACGGACCTTGTGGGAATGACACCACTTTACCATGGACCCAAAACAATGGACAAAAGCATGCTAATACACGGCTAATTAGCACCAAGAAGACTGCAAAGAAACGGGAGGGCTGTGTACTGGGTAATTAATCAACAAGTGGTAGTCCTCCCTGGAACTCTCTTGGTGCAAAGCCTCAGAGTAAATCATTTTCCTGGGAAATGAGAGGACGACTAACGGGCAGGGCACAGCGCCCTGAGATTTGTGATATGAACGGCTGGCCTGCATTACCATCATGGCAGAGCGCCTCTTCTACCCCTGTAGTCAGTAGGACACAGCCGTGGACAGCTGCAAAATGGAGAATTAGCAACAAAAAACCTCCTCAACAACCTAGTGTGCAACTGGATAAGATTTGCTCCTCTGCTGCAGGACACTGAATCTCCATCTGATGACCTGGATTGCGTCTCATCGTCGCACAGCAGGGTAAGGACTGAGAGCAATTCAAAAAGTAAAAAACTACAGGAAAAGCTAACGACTGGGTCTCAAACTCTGATTGTGGGTGACTCTGCTGTAAAAGATATAAAAAGCAGTAAAAACACCAAAATACTCGTTAATACTTGTTTTCTCAAAGACATGGTGTCTGACTTGGCCCAAAGAATCCCAGATATCATGGCAGCACACCCAACTGTGAAAAACATTATACTGCATATAGGGTCACATGATGTTGTAAAGCAACAGTCTGAAGTGCTGAATCGTGACTTTATGAATCTGTTGAACTCAGTCAGCTCCCTAAACGCGAAGGTGTCTATCAGTGGCCCTATACCACTAGTCAGAATAGGAGCTGAGAGATTCAGCAGACTGTTGGCACTGAACAAATGGCTTTCAACTGCATGTACCGTCCACTCTCAGCGGTTCATTGACAATTTTAACATTTTCTGGGACCGCAGACATCTTTTTAAGGCAGATGGACTTTTCCTTAACAAGCCAGGAGTAAAGCTGTTCACCTCTAACCTACTTTACTTTCTGCACCACACATCTGCTCCCTCGGCCAAGGACACAGGACAAGAGGAATCTAAACAAGAGGAAGACATAACAAAGTGTGGAAGTGATCCACTACAGACCGCACCTGAGAGATTTGACCATGGAGGACCACAGACGAGAAATCTCAACCCCCCTCTTCCCCCGTTTAACCCCCCTTGAACCCCCTCACAAACACCAATGCCTTAGAGGATCCCTCTCCCTCACTGCCCTATACCCCACCCATGCCATTGCTCTCTCCACTCACCCTTTCCCCTCTTTCCCCCTGGCCCCAGTTGGAGATAAGTGACCAGATGAAGGAGCTGGTTAATGCTGGAACCAAATGTACCCCGCTTCCTTCGCCCATCATTCACCCCCAGCATCAAACTGCCCCTGTTTTGACACAATCACCAAAAGTAAAACGCCAGGCACCTCTGCCAGGATGGCAGCTAACTCCTCCTCCCCAGACTGATAAGTATGCTTGTGTACAAAATGCAGCAAGCTTTAACTGATATGTGCTGGGCCCAGGCTGCACGCCTTGTGGCACTCATGACTCTTTCCAGGACAAGCCTGGGCCCTGTGTATTAAATTCTTCCTCAGTTTATGTTGTGATAGGTAATAGAAAAAGAATGGTGAATCCGCTAAGTAAGAAAAAGAAGCACTTCCTCATCAGCCACAGCCTGTCCCAAAAAATTAGACAGATAATTATTTTAACACACTTACATTAGCCTTACTAAATGTCAGGTCTTTGGCGGGTAAATCATTTTTAATCAATGATTTTATTATTAAACACAATCTTGATTTTATGTTTTTAACTGAAACCTGGTTAGACCATAATAACAGTGATGCTGTTCTCATTGAGTCAGCTCCCCCTAACTTTAGTTTTATGAGTGAGAATAGAGCGAATAAGAAAGGAGGTGGAGTCGCCATTTTGTTTAACGACTCGTTCCAATGTACTCAAATATCTTATGGAAACTTTGCTTCTTTTGAATATGTGGCTCTTCAGCTAAGGTCCCCCTCTCGACCTATATTTCTAATTATCTACAGGCCACCTAAATACTGTGCATCCTTCTTTGACGACTTTAGTGGACTGCTGTCTTTAATCTGTATTAACTTTGACTGTGTAGTTATTGCTGGTGATTTCAACATTCATGTTGACAACCCCCAGGATAGAGGGACCAAAGCACTGTGTTGTATTTTTGAGAACTATGGACTGACTCAGCATGTGACGGAGCCCACACACAACAAGGGGCACACTCTGGACTTGATTATCTCGAAGGGTTTGAACATTTCCAAGGTTGTGGTGACTGATGCTGCTCTCTCTGATCATTCCTGTGTTTTCTTTAATGGCACTATCTCTGTGCAAAAAAGTGTCCAAACAAAGTTAATAAGAAAACGGTATATCACTGACAACACCAGTGAAACATCCATTCAGCTCTTCTCCCTCTCAGGGGTCTCAGTCACTGAGCATGTAGATAATTTCAACTATCCATCCATCTTCTTCCGCTTATCCGGTAACGGGTCGCGGGGGTAGCAGCTCCAGCAGGGGACCCCAAACTTCCCTTTCCCGAGCCACATTAACCAGCTCCGACTGGGGGATCCCGAGGCGTTCCCAGGCCAGGTTGGAGATATAATCCCTCCACCTAGTCCTGGGTCTTCCCCGAGGCCTCCTCCCAGCTGGACGTGCCTGGAAAACCTCCCTAGGGAGGCGCCCAGGGGGCATCCTTACCAGATGCCCGAACCACCTCAACTGGCTCCTTTCGACGCGAAGGAGCAGCGGCTCTACTCCGAGCTCCTCACGGATGACTGAGCTTCTCACCCTATCTCTAAGGGAGACGCCAGCCACCCTCCTGAGGAAACCCATTTCGGCCGCTTGTACCCTGGATCTCGTTCTTTCGGTCATGACCCAGCCTTCATGACCATAGGTGAGGGTAGGAACGAAAACTGACCGGTAGATTGAGAGCTTTGCCTTCTGGCTCAGCTCTCTTTTCGTCACAACGGTGCGATAAATTGAGTGTAATACCGCACCCGCTGCGCCGATTCTCCGACCAATCTCCCGCTCCATTGTTCCCTCACTCGCGAACAAGACTCCAAGGTACTTGAACTCCTTCACTTGGGGTAAAGACTCATTCCCTACCTGGAGAAGGCACTCCATCGGTTTCCTGCTGAGAACCATGGCCTCAGATTTAGAGGTGCTGATCCTCATCCCAGCCGCTTCACACTCGGCTGCGAACCGCTCCAGTGAGTGCTGAAGGTCACAGGCCGACGATGCCATCAGGACCACATCATCTGCAAAAAGCAGCGATGAGATCCCCAGCTCACCAAACTGCAACCCCTCTCCACCCCGACTACGCCTCGATATCCTGTCCATAAATACTACAAACAGGATTGGTGACAAAGCGCAGCGCTGGCAGAGGCCAACTCTCACCTGAAACGAGTCCGACTTACTGCCGAGAACCCGGACACAGCTCTCGCTTTGGTCGTACAGAGATTGGATGGCCCTGAGAAGGGACCCCCTCACCCCGTACTCCCGCAGCACCTCCCACAGTGTCTCCCGGGGGACCCGGTCATACACCTTCTCCAGATCCACAAAGCACATGTAGACCGGTTGGGCATACTCCCAGGCTCCCTCCAGGATCCTTGCGAGAGTAAAGATCTGGTCCATTGTTCCACGACCAGGACGGAATCCGCATTGTTCCTCTTCAACCTGAGGTTCGACTATCGACCGAACCCTCCTTTCCAGCACCTTGGAGTAGACTTTACCGGGGAGGCTGAGAAGTGTGATACCCCTGTAATTGGCACACACCCTCTGGTCCCCCTTTTTGAAAAGGGGAACCACCACCCCGGTCTGCCACTCCTTAGGCACCGTCCCCGACTTCCACGCAATGTTGAAGAGGCGTGTCAACCAAGACAACCCCTCCACACCCAGAGCTTTAAGCATTTCTGGACGGATCTCATCAATCCCTGGGGCTTTGCCACTGTGGAGCTGTTTAACTACCTCAGCAACTTCCACCAGGGAAATTGACGACAATCCCCCATCATCCTCCAGCTCTGCCTCTACCATAGAGGGCGTATTAGTCGGATTTAGGAGTTCCTCAAAGTGCTCCTTCCACCGCCCTATTACCTCCTCAGTTGAGGTCAGCAGCGTCCCATCCTTACTGTACACAGCTTGGATGGTTCCCCGCTTCCCCCTCCTGAGGTGGCGAACGGTTTTCCAGAAGCACCTTGGTGCCGACCGAAAGTCCTTCTCCATGTCTTCTCCGAACTTCTCCCACACCCGCTGCTTTGCCTCTTTCACGGCAGAGGCTGCAGCCCTTCGGGCCCTTCGGTACCTTGCAACTGCCTCCGGAGTCCCCTGGGATAACATATCCCAGAAAGACTCCTTCTTCAGTCGGAGTCGGCTTCCCTGACCACCGGTGTCCACCACGGTGTTCGTGGGTTGCCGCCCCTTGAGGCACCTAAGACCCTAAGACCACAGCTCCCCGCCGCAGCTTCAGCAATGGAAACTTTGAACATTGTCCACTCGGGTTCAATGCCCCCAGCCTCCACAGGGATGCACGAAAAGCTCTGCCGGAGGTGTGAGCTGAAAGTCTGTCGGACAGGGGCCTCCTCCAGACGTTCCCAGTTCACCCGCACTACCCGTTTGGGTTTACCAGGTCTGTCCAGAGTCTTCCCCCACCCTCTGACCCAACTCACCACCAGATGGTGATCAGTTGACAGCTCTGCCCCTCTCTTCACCCGAGTGTCCAAAACATACGGCCTCAGATCAGATGAAACGATTATAAAATCGATCATTGACCTTTGGCCTAGGGTGCTCTGGTACCAAGTACACTTATGAGCATCCCTATGTTCGAACATGGTGTTCGTTATAGACAATCCATGACTAGCACAGAAGTCCAACAACAAACAACCACTCTGGTTTAGATCAGGGAGGCCGTTCCTCCCAATCACGCCTCTCCATGTGTCTCCATCATTGCCCACGTGCGCGTTGAAGTCCCCCAGCAGAACTATGGAGTCCCCTACTGGAGCCCCATACAGGACTCCATTCAGGGTCTCCAAGAAGGCCGAATACTCTGAGCTCTTGTTTGGTGCATACGCACAAACAACAGTCAGAGTTTCCCCCCCCACAACCCGCAGGCGTAGGGAGGCGACCCTCTCGTCCACCGGGGTAAACTCCAACGTAGCGGCGCTCAGCCGGGGACTTGTGAGTATCCCCACACCCGCCCGGCGCCTCACACCCTGGGCAACTCCGGAGAAGAAAAGAGTCCAACCCCTATCCAGGAGTATGGTTCCAGAACCGAGACTGTGCGTAGAGGTGAGCCCCACCAGATCCAACTGGTAGCGCTCCACCTCCCGCACAAGTTCCGGTTCCTTCCCCCACAGAGAGGTGACGTTCCACGTCCCCAGAGCCAGCGTCTGCTGCCCGGGTCTGGTCCGTCGAGGCCCCTGACCTTCACTGCCACCCATGTGGCAGCGCACCCGACCCCAGCGGTTCTTCCCACAGGTGGTGGGCCCATGGGTTGGAGAGAGAGGTGCCACGTAGCTTTTTCGGGCTGTGCCCGGCCGGGCTCCGTGGCAAACCCGGCCACCAGGCGCTCGCTGACGGGCCCTCCATCTGGGCCTGGCTCCAGACGGGGGCCCCGGGCTTCCTCCGGGCAGGGTCACATCATCTCTACCTCGTTTTTTCATGGGGTTTTTGAACCATTCTTTGTCTGGCCCCTCACCTGAGACCACTTTGCCTTGGGAGACCCTACCAGGAGCACAAAGCTCCAGACAACACAGCCCTCAGGTTCATAGGGACACACAAACCTCTCCACCACAATAAGGTGATGGTTCCCGGAGAAGATAATTTCAACTATAAAATTACAAATGTTATTGATGCCATTGCTCCCATTAAGGTAAAAAATGTCTCTGATAAGAAAAGATTTCCATGGAGAAATGCCATACTGGTAAGAACAGAAAAAAGAGAGTGTCGAAAAGCAGAACGCAGGTGGTGAAAAGCTAATCTCCAGGTCCATTATGACAACTATAAAGAAAGACTTTGCATTTATAATTTGGAACTGAGGAATGCAAGGCAGTCCTTCTTCTCGGACATTATCGCCAGAAACAATAATAATTCACGTGTTTTGTTTGGCTACAGATCTTCTACAGATTGTAAACACGTCTCTTCTCTCAGGTATCTTCCCACAGGCCCTGAAAACTGCAGTCATTAAGCCACTCTTAAAAAAGAACAATCTAGACACGTCACTAATGAGCAACTATAGGCCGATATCAAACCTTCCATTTTTAAGTAAAAGCATTGAAAAAGCATTTTTTCAATGATTTTACTGTAAAAAGCTCAACCTTTTCTTGTCACTAAACAACAGTTTTGATGCCTTCCAGTCGGGTTTTCGCCCACACCACAGCACTGAGACAGCTCTTGTTAAAGTCTTTAATGACATCCACTTAAACACAGATAGTGGCAAAACTTCAGTCTTGGTATTACTTGATCTCAGTGCTGCATTTGATACGGTCGACCATGACATATTACTAGACCGATTGGAAAACTGGGTTGGCATTTCTGGCACAGTAGTAAACTGGTTTGAATCCTACTTAAAGAATAGGGACTACTTTGTGTCTATAGGTAATTATGTATCTGAGCATACAAATACGATGTGCAGAGTTCCCCAAGGCTCCGTTCTGGGGCCTCTCCTGTTTAACATCTACAGGCTTCCACTGGCTCAAATTATGGAAAACAACAACATAAGTTACCATAGTTATACGGACGACACACAAATTTACATAACCTTATCGCCAGGGTACTATAGTCCAATACAAAAACTGAGTAAGTGCATGGAACTAATTAAGGATTAACAACTGGATGTGCCAGAACTTTCTTAGATTAAATGAAGAAAAAACTGAGGTGGTTGTTTTTGGAGCAAAAGAGGAATGATTAAAAGTCAGCACTCAGCTTCAAACGATAATGTTAAAAACAACAGACAAAATCAGAAATCTGGGTGTAGATCTGAATTTTAACAGCCACATTAAGACAATTACAAAGTCAGCCTATTACCACCTTAAGAATATCTCAAGGGTTAAAGTGTAACTCTTGCCAAAATGCAACCTAAGGTCTTTCTGTGAATGTACCCGAGTCAAACTTTTAAGATCTAGCGTATTTTCATTTTTCGGTCAAATGGCCTTTTGAATGGGAGTAATAGGGGCACTTTATGCTAGCCTCAAAATAGCTATTTTTAAAACACTAAGAAGGCTCGACACAACATGAGACTTTGCTCCAAGTATCACCAGGAGCTCTACACCTTAACCAAAGCATTGACAACATTGTTAGTGTACCCAGAGTTAAAAGAAAGGTTTTAACAACTCACGTAGCTCTTGTTGTTTCCGGCTGTTACCACCTCGGCAGTCAAAACCAGTCGATATCAAAACAAGTAGCCACAGATTTAGGATATCCCGTGGTCACCGGTGGAGTTAAGGTGTAGAGCTCCTGGTTTTAGGATATCCCGTGGTCACCGGTGGAGTTAAGGTGTAGAGCTCCTGGTTATAGTATATCTTGGTCACCGGTGGAGTTAAGGTGTAGAGCTCCTGGTTATAGTATATCTTGGTCACCGGTGGAGTTAAGGTGTAGAGCTCCTGGTTATAGTATATCTTGGTCACCGGTGGAGTTAAGGTGTAGAGCTCCTGGTTATAGTATATCTTGGTCACCGGTGGAGTTAAGGTGTAGAGCTCCTGGTTATAGTATATCTTGGTCACCGGTGGAGTTAAGGTGTAGAGCCCCTGGTGATACTTGGAGCAAAGTCTCATGTTGTGTCGAGCCTTCTTAGTGGTTTAAAAATAGCTATTTTGAGGCTAGCATAGTAATACCCCTATTACTCCCATTCAAAAGGCCATTTGACCGAAAAACAAAAATACGCTAGATCTTAAAAGTGGCGCTTCCGTCCTAAATATGCTTTTAAACTAAAGTTTGACTCGGGTAGATTCACAAAAAGACCCTAGGTTGAATTTTGGCAAGCGTTACGCTTTAAAGGACTTGTGTCTCAGCAGGACTTGGAAAAACTTGTCCATGCTTTTATCTTCAGTAGACTTGACTACTGTAACGGTGTCTTTACAGGTCTCCCTAAAAACTCAATCAGAAAGCTGCAGCTGATTCAGAACGCTGCTGCTCCAGTCCTCACTAAGACCAAGAAAGTGGATCACATCACTCCAGTTCTGAAGTCTCTACACTGGCTTCCAGTGCCTCAAAGAATTGATTACATAATGTATAAACTGTATGTAATACTGTAAAAAAAATATACAGATGTTGGTTTGTAAATCACTAAATGGTTTAGGGCCGAAATACATTTCTGATCTGCTACTACAGTATGAACCACCCAGATCTCTCAGATGGTCTGGGACAGGTCTGCTACACTATGACCCCCCCAGACCTCTCAGGTGGTCTGGGACAGGTCTGCTTGTTGTCCCCAGAGTCAGAACTAAACAGGGGGAAGCAGCGTTGAGTTTATAAGCTCCAAATATCTGGAACAAACTCCCAGAAAACTGCAGGTCTGCTGCAACTCTCAGTTCTTTTAAATCAAGACTGAAGACCTTTCTTTTTGATGCTGCCTTTCTTTAAATAATTTTTCACTTCTTATACTGCACTGTAACTTTTATTCTCGTATTTGATGTTTTTATATTTTAATTGTTTTTAATTCCTCCTAATGTTTTATGTAAAGCACTTTGAATTGCCCTGAGGACATCATCTTAGACATTGGGAAACACTGATCCACATTTTTAACCATTTTCTGACATTTTAGAGAACAAACAACTAATTCATCCATCCAGAAAATAATCCACATATTAATCCACCCTGAAGATAATCGTTACAGTTATAGCTTTATGTATATATAACTGGTACCTGTGTTTAGTTACCTGGTAAATAACTGGTTGGTACCAGTGTTTAGTTACCTGGTATATAACTGGTACCCGTGTTTAGTTACCTGGTATATAACTGGTTGGTACCAGTGTTTAGTAACCTGGTATATAACTGGTACCCGTGTTTAGTTACCTGGTATATAACTGGTTGGTACCAGTGTTTAGTAACCTGGTATATAACTGGTACCCATGTTTAGTTACCTGGTATATAACTGGTTGGTACCAGTGTTTAGTTACCTGGTATATAACTGGTACCTGTGTTTAGTTACCTGGTATATAACTGGTTGGTACCAGTGTTTAGTTACCTGGTATATAACTGGTACCCATGTTTAGTTACCTGGTATATAACTGGTACCAGTGTTCAGTTACCTGGTATCTAACTGGTACCAGTGTTTAGTTACCTGGTATATAACTGGTACCAGTGTTCAGTTACCTGGTATATAACTGGTACCAGTGTTTAGTTACCTGGTATATAACTGGTACCAGTGTTCAGTTACCTGGTATATAACTGGTACCCATGTTTAGTTACCTGATATATAACAGGTATCAGTGTTCAGTTACCTGGTATATAACTGGCACCCGTGTTTAGTTACCTGGTATATAACTGGTACCAGTGTTCAGTTACCTGATATATAACTGGTACCAGTGTTTAGTTACCTGGTATATAACTGGTACCCGCGTTTAGTTACCTGGTATATAACTGGTACCAGTGTTCAGTTACCTGGTATATAACTGGCACCCGTGTTTAGTTACCTGGTATATAACTGGTACCAGTGTTCAGTTACCTGGTATATAACTGGCACCCGTGTTTAGTTACCTGGTATATAACTGGTACCAGTGTTCAGTTACCTGGTATATAACTGGTACCAGTGTTCAGTTACCTGGTATATAACTGGTACCAGTGTTCAGTTACCTGGTATATAACTGGCACCCGTGTTTAGTTACCTGGTATATAACTGGTACCAGTGTTTAGTTACCTGGTATATAACTGGTACCAGTGTTCAGTTACCTGGTATATAACTGGTACCAGTGTTCAGTTACCTGGTATATAACTGGTACCAGTGTTTAGTTAACTGGTATATAACTGGCACTCGTGTTTAGTTACCTGGTATATAACTGGTACCAGTGTTCAGTTACCTGGTATATAACTGGTACCAGTGTTCAGTTACCTGGTATATAACTGGTACCAGTGTTCAGTTACCTGGTATATAACTGGTACCAGTGTTTAGTTACCTGGTATATAACTGGCACTCGTGTTTAGTTACCTGGTATATAACTGGTACCAGTGTTCAGTTACCTGGTATATAACTGGTACCAGTGTTCAGTTACCTGGTATATAACTGGTACCAGTGTTTAGTTACCTGGTATATAACTGGCACTCGTGTTTAGTTACCTGGTATATAACTGGTACCAGTGTTCAGTTACCTGGTATATAACTGGCACCAGGGTGTGGTAGTGCTGGTGCTGGTCCTGGTTAAACTGGTTTAAACTGGTCACATATTCTTTCCGGGACTCTTCAGCAGCTTGTTTTTTCTGTTGAGCCGTCTGACGAGCCTGAAACCAGCAGATAGTTTAACACAAAATAAACCAATAGAATAATGTACTGTGGAAGAAAATGAATCACCAAATAGTTTCACTCTTATTTTATCCTATTCTCTTTCCTGACATTTCTACTGTGCTGAAACTATTTACCTGAATAACAACCTTGAACTCTCTCCTGATTTAATTAAGTCTGTCTTACTGTTGTACTGCCTGTCTGCCTTTTCTTTGTCTGCTGTGTTGATAGGAAGCTTTTCCCTTTGATCACTTAGTTTATTTCGAGCCAGGGTTAAGTCTGACAGAGATTCACACCTTAACTAACGGCGCAGACGCTATCAAGTCTGTGCAAATCTCCTCTGACAGACTGGTGAGTTAAATGTCTTCTCACCTTTTTCTTCTGTTTCCTGTAAACTATAAAACCCAGAAACTTGTTCTTTTCAGAGAGAATCTATAGTTTCTGTGAACTCTCCACTGCACAGAATAAAACTCAGCTGTACCACAGAACTGGACCTGGGAGAAGTTTTAATCTCACTTTTTGCTCAGTGATCAACAACAATGTTAAGAACAGAGTTTGTGGTTTTTGGGTGAGTTAGTTGATGTAAAATGTTAATCAGTGAGCTTTAAAAATGTTCCTGAGATATCACTTTCACCAGAATGGGACAAACGGACGAACAGATGGCATAAAAACATCTTCACCATTCTGACAACACACGTCAACTTCCAGAAATAAATACTGCAAAGTGAGAAAATTCAACCAAATACCGAAACGCTGCAAGACGAGAAACTGTTTCCAGGGAACGCTAAAAAGTGACAAAACATTTTAGTTCATTTTCCTACACCACTTACTTTATGAGTTATAAAGAAGCGTGACCCAGCGGTGTGTATCACTTTGTAGTGTCCCATGACAACCCTTTCTGTGCTCGTCTGTATTTTCTGCAGCCTTTCTGGATTTTGTTGACTTTCCTCACTTTGCAGCATGTTTTCTGAAAGCTGTGCATGTTTTGTCTAATTGGTGATTTATTTATGTTTTGTCTATTTCAATGTGTTTTACAGTTTTAACATTGAGTGCATTGAGCTCTAAGGGCCACCGTAAAAACTACTTTTTACAGAAGAGAATGTAATTTAAAAAATACTTCTGCTGAAATACATAAAATAATTGAACAAGAAATGCAATACATGTAATACATTTACAATAAATGTGTGAAAGGAACTTACCTTCAGTGAGCAGCGCTGAGAAACAGACAGACAGACAGACAGGAGATTCAGTTACTTAAATTGCAAAATAATACTGTTCACACTCTCAGCTATAGTTACAGTTATGTTTATATAAATGCTGTTTATATATATATATATATATATATATATATATATATATATGTGTGTGTATATATGTATATATATTAGAGATGCACCAATTACAACTTTCTAGGTTGATTCTGATTTCTGATTTTCTTTGAGTTAGACCTGCTGATACCGATTTTAGCCGATTCCGATTTCATTTTTTCTAACCACTTTACAGCACACACAAATATTTATTTTCTATCTTTTCTTTAATAGAAAATGTTACATTTTATATAGAACATAGAACAGTTTTTAAATAGATAATCGATTGCTATAAAATACAACTATATAAATTACTCCTGGTGGGAAATTAACACACATCGAAAGTGCAATGTTATGGAAGAACCATTTCCTTCTACTACTACTACTACTACTACTACTACTACTACTACTACTACTACAACTACTACTACTACTAACTAAACTTCTGTATGTATGAAAACAGGGAAAACAGGTAATGTCAATACAACAATAGCCTATATAAATAACAAATAAAAATAAAATAAATATAGCCTTAATGCAGTATAAAGATATTTCTAAAAACACACACAGAGGCCTGTTTGAACGTCAACAGTAACGTTACCTGAAAACAGCGTGTAGTTCCTTTTTTAGCAAGTTTGCTTTATGTATCATTGTGCATAAATATGAACACTACCGTTGTTGTCAACGGGCTTATCTGCTAACGTTAGCTACCGGCGGTTACCTCGGAACAATCCAGCAAATAGACGGTACCCTAAAGTGCTGTTACCTGAAACAGGTGATTTAACGTCACCGCTCATTTTACAGTTTAACAACTAAACTAAACTCTTTAAAGATTCCTATGTTTTTAATGCTGGTTTTGAGCGGTATGCACCCCCACTAACCTGGAAAGCGTTTTAAACAGTAAAGTTAATACAGCGTGTCGGAGGAATACTGCGTCTCTTTTGTTTTGTTTTTTTGTTTAATACAGCGTCTCCTACAGCGGCCAGCGGGGCGTCAGAGGCAGAGGGACCGTAGCGTTCGCTAACATTAGCTTCTTGCCTCATCTGGGGTCTGATAAACAGTAAATTCATCAGTCAGTATGCCCAACGCTATTTTCTGATAAACTGTAGCTGTCATATTTCACGGGACCCGTACGAGTGCGATTTTCATGTTCCAGTTTTTCAGCCTCAGAGGGGAGAGAGAGCGGCTGACTGTTGGAGCTCTGTATAATTACGACTTTATGACATTTCATAAAAAGCTGATTGAGCAGCAGTGCGCCACTGCTACATGCATATAGCGAAAACCCTGCATGTGCACGTGTGATGTTGCGCGATGTAAATCATGCGGCACCCGAGTGAATTTGACCGGCATGAAATCGGCATATGTCAGACTGACCGGCCGGTTGCCGGTCATGGCCGGTCACGTGAAAATCGGCCAATTCCGGTCACCAGCCGGTCAATCGGTGCATCTCTAATATATATATATATACAGTATATTATATATTTGTTTCTGTCTACCTTCTCTCCGTCCGTCTTGTTGTCGAGGTCGATTCTGTCGGAGACTTGTTGAGCTCGCTCCGCCTCCTTACAGTCACGCTCAAACCGACGCTTGCTCTGACATCATCATTTATACCAGATTAAAGATAAACACTGATGACATCATTATTCATAACAGATTCAATGATGTATTAAAACATAATCCCAGTGTTTGAACATGAAGTTAAAGAGATAAGATGTGTTGTTGTTAATGTTAGGGTGATGATGTCACTCACAGACTCCAGCTGTTTCCACGAGCTCTCAATGTGCTGCTGGGCACGGCGGCCATCTTGGAAATGCTGCAACAAAATCAAAAAGTGGTCGACTTTGAACATGCTGGTGACATCATAATGTGTCCACACTGAACCGTGAGTTGAGGAAATGACTCTTATTGTGAAAGGTAGTGTGATTCCATTTACTCATTTACTTTAATACATGAGGACATTTGTGCACGTTAAACAGAACACGGTCAATACATAATGAATATCTTCACCCTGCTGACTGCTTAATTAAACTGTTTAAAACACGATGCAGACCTAAATAAATCATGCTAGGATGACATCTACAGTTTGCAGGAGTCATAAAAGCAGCAAGTTCAACACACGGGGAAGCAGCGAAAGTTCCTAGCTGCCCTGAACGCAGCACGGATGGAGGCAGGCTAGAAAGGACGACTTGCTGTTTTCAGGTTTTAAACATCTTTTACTTTTCCTGGAGAATCAGAAGATAAAAACAGGAGGAAGGAGAGTTTAATCCATAGATCACCAAAATAAAAGCCTCTAAACAGCTGTAAAAATGTAACCTGAGAAAAGACTTTATTTTAATTCTCATACCTCCTCCTCTGTTTAATATCCGATTTAACGTTATTCATATTTAATTTCATATGTTTTTTGTATTTATTACGCACGCACGCACGCACGCACGCACGCACGCACGCACGCACACACACACACACACACACACACACACACACACACACACACACACACACACACACACACACACACACACACACACACACACACACACACACACACACACACACAGACATACACACTCTTCAGCTTCTACATTACTTCCACCCAGCAGCTCTGAACACTGGATTGTGTCACTGACCCAGTTTTAACGCTGTATGTCTGAATGTGTGTGTGTGTGTGTGTGTGTGTGTGTGTGTGTGTGTGTGTGCGTGTGTGTGCGTGTGTGTGCGTGTGTGTGTGTGTGTGTGTGTGTGTGTCTGTGTGTGTGTGTGTGTGTGTGTGTGTGTGTGTGTGTGTGTCTGTGTGTGTGTGTGTCTGTGTGTCTGTGTGTCTGTGTGTGTGTGTGTGTGTGTGTGTGTGTGTGTGTGTGTTACAAGACATCAGAAATAATGAATGAGACAAAGAAACCGTTCTTCTCTCTGATTGGCTGGCAGCTGTGTGTTCAGGTCAAGCGTTTAACCTCTTAATATAAACCTACAGGTAACCATAGCAACAGAGTGAACCCTCAGTTAAATTAAACCGACAAACAGACTCCTGTAAAACAGCTGAATTAACCCTCTCTTTACGTTCTACACTACAAGCAGAGCGCTGTTCGTTTTATTTCTATAGTGATTAAAGAAAGGTTAGGGTAAAACTGGGATCCACATGCGTGTTGCTAAATGTTAAATTATTTCTTTGCATTTCGTTCCAACGGTTCCTCACACATCGCTGCAAACAGCGAGAACTGCTGATTGTGTCATTTTTCATTTGGTTGTGTTAGCGTTCACAGTGCACTTTGTCAAATACCAAAGAGTGAAAACAAATGTGGAAACGGTCTGTTGGACAGAATATCTGGCACTTCTGGTCTCACAAACAAGGGAGCAACTCCACATTTATAACAAAGTCTTGGGTTTTCTGGTTCTGCTTTAGTGTTTCTAATATTTTAGAAGAAGTTGATCAATGTGAGCAGCTGACAGACAGCGAGTGAAGGAGAGAGAGAGAGATGATGATGTCACACAGACCACCAGCGATGTGTGGTCAGAATAGTTTATGGATCTGAAAGTTATCATCCCTTATACCATGGTCTGAGTGAATACTCGATTCTGATTGGCTGCAGGGTGTCCATAAAAAAAGTGATATAGGACACCTACTAAAGGAGTTCCGTTGAAACGGTCTGTTTACCGTTCTAAATGAATGCGCTGCATTAAATCAAAAAGGAAATGTGCATTTATTATTTCCAACTCGTCCTCTGAACACCACAGGATCCTCTTCCTCTCTGGACTGACTTAGTTTGACAGAGAATAACGTTATCTCTCATCCCGTTCACTGTTCAGGTCGCTGCTTCAGGCTGCGCCGCTGCAGCCGACAGTAACGTTACACATCGCGGATCAAATTGTTGGTAAAAGTCATTATATTGTTTTGGGGACAATGACATGGCTGATAGCTAGCTTGTCTTGTTGTTCAACATCCTGTCAGTTTATTTTTACTGATTGGCAACTGTACACAATGTTATTGACTTTGGATCTTGCTAGCATAACGTCCTTCCTAATTCCTGGGGGGAGTCTACAACGTTTGCATTGCATAATGATTGTTCCAGGTATTAGTCAAACCGTCAGGCGTAACCAGGGAAACAGAGTTATTGTTTGGATAAACTTTAGATTTCGATTGTAAAAACTAATTAAAATATAAACTAATGGTTTAAAAATATGTTTGGCAAGTGACCATGGTATTAGCGGGTTAATGCCTGACGAGGTGTCCATTGTCAGGACTTCGGCAGAGGCAACCATCCTCCGCTGCCCGTCGGCCGGTTCACGCCTCGGCGTCGTCCAATAATTCTTGACAATGGACACCTCGAAAGGCATTAACCCTTACTTAAATCTGATAGAAGTCTGTAAACGGAGTGAAAGGTTGAAACTGCAGCTAGTAAATGGTTTTGGTTCACTTCCTGTATTTGGGTCGGATCGTTCTCACCTATAGTAGACTGACCTCTAGAGAACAGAGACCCTCGTTTTCAGGCAGACCACCTAAAGTAGACTGACCTCTAGAGAACAGAGACCCTCGTTTTCAGGCAGACCACCTAAAGTAGACTGACCTCTAGAGAACAGAGACCCTCGTTTTCAGGCAGACCACCTAAAGTAGACTGACCTCTAGAGACCAGAGACCCTCGTTTTCAAGCAGACCACCTAAAGTAGACTGACCTCTAGAGAACAGAGACCCTCGTTTTCAGGCGGACCACCTAAAGTAGACTGACCTCTAGAGAACAGAGACCCTCGTTTTCAAGCGGACCACCTAAAGTAGACTGACCTCTAGAGAACAGAGACCCTCGTTTTCAAGCGGACCAGAGTTGGATAAGCTTTCACACCGCAAACCAACCGGACCATCTGAGTAAACGCTCCAGGGTTCAGTTAAAAAGGACCAAACTGCTCAAGGCTGAAAGCAACCTAAATTCATTATCATCACTCCCCAAAGTCTGCGGAGCAGAGTTGTTTGTGAGGGTGTTAGTTAGTGTTTATATAAATATTAGTTTACTCACCGTCTTCCTCTCAGTCTTCACTTCCTGTGTGTATCGAGTCAGCTCACATGCGATCTGTGTGTTCAGGTTCTCAGCGAGTTCTTCTCTCTGAACCGCAAGTTCATTCAGCTGCTGGAGAGTCGCTGCAAACGCCAAACACCACGTGTACCTGCAACAACCAATCAAACACAGCTGGACCTTTTCCAACCAATCACAAACCTTAAATATATACTTTTCTGATTTAAATCCAGCTCTGTCATCTTGTCAATCTTTGACTCTAACCCAAACACTGTTTATCTGCACACACTGCACCAATCTTTGACTCTAACCCCGGATTTCCACTGAATACAGAACGTCTGAGGACCGGCTCCGCTGCGGAACGGCTCCGTGCTCCGCCATCCGTCAATACCCACTAGGTCCGGATTTGTTGCGGCACGGCTGCGGCCATGACTGACAGCTGTAGTCACGAGGACCCTCGCAAATTCACGTAGAATAGAACCACAAAACTACCACCAGTTAGTTTCCATCCAGAGGAGTAGAGGGGAAACTACTCTGAGCTGTGTTTTCAAGGTGTAGTGCATCTCCACGATCCACCGTGAGCAGGGCATATTTTATTTTGAAAATTAACCAGATTTTTATTTTGTTTCTGTGCTCGACTTCCTGTCCCCACTATCTGCCGTGTGCTGAATTGCTGCGGAGCTCTCCGGCGTCCGGCAAAAATAGAAGCTCTGCATATCTGCTCAGGAGGGCTGGGACCGCCGGAGCTGGGACGGAGTCGGGACGCAGACGTTCTGCAGTCAGTGGAAATACACACATTATACACACAATACACACAAATACACACATTATATACACACATTGACTTTAATGGAAACCTAATGACTCTGCCGCAGTTCCAGAGCGGCTCCGCAGCCGTTAAGCATCCAGTGGAAATTGGGGGTAACCCAAACACTGTTTATCTGCACACACAGCACCAATCTGACTCTACCCCAAACACTGTTTATCTGCACACACTGCACCAATCTGACTCTACCCCAAACACTGTTTATCTGCACACACAGCACCAATCTGACTCTACCCCAAACACTGTTTATCTGCACACACTGCACCAATCTGACTCTACCCCAAACACTGTTTATCTGCACACACAGCACCAATGTCTAACCCTATTCCAGGGGAGGTTAGTGCATTTGATGTCACACAAAATCAAACTTAAAGATAAAAATAGAAAGAAACTCGTTGACTGACCTGCTCTCATCCTCTCTGCTTCTCTTCGGGTGATACTTCTTAGACAGACTCCTGCAGACAGACAGGTGGAGAGAGAGACAGGTGGACAGACAGACAGGTGAAGAGAGAGACAGGTGGAGAGACAGACAGGTGGACAAAGAGACAGGTGGAGAGAGAGACAGGTGGAGAGATAGACAGGTGGAGAGAGAGACAGGTTACATACAGGTGACGTCGATGTGATGTTCAGGTGAGCTCCAGGTGACGTCAGTACCTGATCTGTTTGGCGTAGCTCAGCTCGATGTCAGCTCTCTCTTTTATAAACTTGCTGTATCTCTCCAGGAAGTCGATTCCCCAGCTGGTGTGTTTTTCCAAGTTATCAAACTGATCCTATAACAGAAAACAGAAATCAGTGTGGAAACGTTCTGTTATCTCTGATAATAGTTTACTGCAGTTCTCTATCATCCCAAGACGATCCCTCTGTCCTGTTACTTATTCCATATTTTCAATTCAATTTTATTTTATTTATAGTATCAAATCATAACAGGAGTTATCTCGAGACACTTTACAGATAGAGTAGGTCTAGACCACACTCTATAATTTACAAAGACCCAACAATTCTAGTAATTCCCCCAAGAGCAAGCATTCAGTGTGACAGTGGTGAGGAAAAACTCCCTTTTAGGAAGAAACCTGGGACAGACCCAGACTCTTGGTAGGCGGTGTCTGACGGTGCCAGTTGGGGGTGTGAGGAACAGTGGCAATAATACTCATAATAAAGATAATGGATCAGTGACTAGAAATGGTAGTCGTAGTAGTTCATGTCATAGCAGGGCACTGCAGTGGGGATATGTTGGGGGATAACTCTTTTAGACACCCAGCGAGGAGCCGGTGCAGCCCAGAACTCCAATGTGCAACAAACTTATTTTTAAATGGACGCTATATACATGCCAAACAGGTAGTCCGCAAGACGCAGGACCATAAACAGACCCTAACACCTATGTCGGGTTAGGTGGCAGTAGCTCAGTCAGTAGGAAGTTGGGTTGGGAACCAGAGGGTTGCTGGTTCAAGTCCCCATACGGACCAAAGTATGGTGGTGGACTGGTAGTTGGATAGGTGCCAGTTCACCTCCTGGGCACTGCCAAGGTGCTCTTGCGCAAGGCACCGAACCCCCATCTGCTCGGTGCACCTTTCCATGGGCAGCCCCCTCACTCTGACATCTCTCCATTAGTGCATGTATAGGTACTGAGTATGTGTGTGTAATTCTGGCCTGTGTGTAATAACAACAGAGTGAAAACATTGTAATTTACCTTGCAGGATTAATAAAGTAAACATTATTATTATTAGGGCCCGAGCACGAAAGTGCGAAGGAACCTATTGTTTTTGCTCAGATTATTTTTACCAATTCTTCGTTGCATTTTTGAGGGGGTTAGAATGCAAAAAAACTCACAAAAATGTGCACACGTCACAACTGGTGAAAATTGCAAAGATTCAAAAAAATGACACGCTATTGCAGAAAAAAAAGCGTTTGGCCCTATAACTCCCAAACCGTACATCTCACATTCATAAACCTTATATCTTAAGGTTCCCTGGATCCAGCTGAATCTCCTGATAAAATTTGATGGGTACCATCTAGGGCCACTCATGAGGCCACCCCTACAGTAAGGTACTGATTGGTCAAAGTGGGCGTGGCCTATAGGACCCTAATTGTTTTAGCCCTTGGGCACATTTTTGACAGCCTCAGTATATACAAAAACTCACAAAAATTGGCGCCCACATAACCACCTGGGAGCTTTGCGAGACTGTACAGCGATTTGGCCCAAACCTGTAAGTGGGCTCCATAGCGCCCCCCTAATGCCTGGAAGGCCTTAACTTGGACATAGTTGCTCCGATCTTCACCAGATTTAATACCCATATTGCTGTAATCATTGCAGACATATTTCCCATTTACCTTCATTAGATCCGCCCAACCGGAAGGAAGGCGTATTTTTCATGTGTTTTACATTCTTTCGAATTTGTCCTAGGCCGTGATTTCAATCTTCTTGAATCTTTGCAGGTAGTATCTGTTGACCCTCATGACGAAAAGTTATCCAGAGAATTTTGATAGTTGAAAAAATGCGCAAGTTACAGCAACTTCCTGTCTAAACAGGAAGTTGCGTTATATTGGCAGCAATTATTCCAATTGCCCCGAAACTTGATAAGATTGTTCTTCATGGCCGGTTTAGCATCTGTGCCAAACTTGGCGTCAATCGGCCATTAGATGGCGCTGTTTTATTTTTTTTAATTAATCAGCAAAATATTGATATATGGGAAACCTACTCTGTCTAACTACTCCTGGGGCGTGAGTCCGATCGGCACGAAAACTGGCATATAGACTCGGAGGACCCTCATGACAAAAAGGTATCAAAAGAATTTTAATAGCTAACACATTGCGCAAGTTACAGAGCACCAACTTCCTGTAGGTGAGTGTCGACACAGGAACGGTTGTATCTTGCACACGGCTATTCCGATGGACGCAAAACTTAAGAGAGTTGTTCCTCATGTGCCAATGAGGCTGTATGCCAAATATGGCGTAAATTGGCCTTTAGATGGTGCTGTTTTCATTTTTTTAATTAATTAGCAAATTCGCTTGGAGCGAAACCTACTTTTTTTAACTGCTCCTAGAGCGTGAGTCCCATCTGCACAAAAATGTACACGTAGACTCGGTGGACCCTCTTGACTAAAAGTTATCAAAAGAATTTTGATAGCTAAAACAATGCGCAAGTTATGGAGGAACAACTTCCTGTAGGTGGCTGTTAAAACATGAACGGTTGTATCTTGGCAAAAGTTATTCTGATTTAGATGAAACTTAGAATGTGTGGTCTACATGTGATGTTGCATCTGCTAGTACCCCCGACTGCAAGAACGCGAGGGCCCGATCATCGCTGCTTGCAGCTTTAATTATTATTATTATTATTATTATTATTATGTCAACCAGCATACGCTACGTTGACCTCAGAGGGTCTACAACAAGCCACACCCAGCATGCACTCCCCAAAGGATTTAGACGGTAGAACCTGAAAACGTGGAGCGAGATGACCAAGTGGCTGCTGCACAGATGTCCGTGAGAGAGGCCCACGCGGTAGCCACACTCAGTTAGTTAGTGGATCATTAGTTATCTACACACACTGAGAGGACATCAGTCACTAATTCACTCCCTCCCTCGCCATCTTCCACACTTTTTGGCATTTTGAGAGAGAAGACCCTGTCTCAGGTCTTTATTACCACTAGTTTTAAAGTAAAGAGCGATAAAAAGCTGTTATTATCTCACATTGTAATTACATGATTGAAAAATCTGTGGTATTGTATTTTCATTCACAAAGAACACTTTGTCATGGTTTGTGTTCAGTCCAAACTAAAGAAATCAGTCAACTGAGAGATGCTGTAAAAGAAAAATAACAGCACACTACAGTAATCTGCAGTCTACAGACTTCTTTACTTCCTCTCCTTTAGGATGTCCCGCTGCACGGTGAACGGGTTAAACTAGATCTTTAGGATGTCCTGCTGCACGGTGAACGGGTTAAAGTGGATCTTTAGGATGTCCTGCTGCACGGTGAACAGGTTAAAGTGCATGTTTAGGATGTCCTGCTGCACGGTGAACAGGTTAAAGTGGATGTTTAGGATGTCCCGCTGCACGGTGAACAGGTTAAAGTGCATGTTTAGGATGTCCTGCTGCACGGTGAACAGGTTAAACTAGATCTTTAGGATGTCCTGCTGCACGGTGAACAGGTTAAAGTGCATGTTTAGGATGTCCCGCTGCACGGTGAACAGGTTAAACTAGATCTTTAGGATGTCCTGCTGCACGGTGAACAGGTTAAACTAGATCTTTAGGATGTCCTGCTGCACGGTGAACAGGTTAAACTAGATCTTTAGGATGTCCTGCTGCACGGTGAACAGGTTAAACTAGATCTTTAGGATGTCCTGCTGCACGGTGAACAGGTTAAAGTGCATGTTTAGGATGTCCTGCTGCACGGTGAACAGGTTAAAGTGGATGTTTAGGATGTCCTGCTGCACGGTGAACAGGTTAAAGTGGATGTTTAGGATGTCCTGCTGCACGGTGAACAGGTTAAAGTGGATGTAAAAGTGAATGTTGATGCAGTTTTTAATCTCCTTTAGATTTCCTGGCACTACGTCTTCTTAGTTCATTTATCTGAAGACATTTCTTTCTATTTATGGAGTTATTTTGATGTGGGATTTGTTTTAAACATCTAATGTTTGTTCTTTAAGATCAAATACAGTTTTGGTGATACTTCTGATAAGAGGACACATCTGATGTTCTGCACAGTTTATAGAAATGAAGGAAGATTTTTTTCAGTCATCCCTCCTTTCAATAAGTTGATGCAGCAAACACTCTGTTTATTCTGATTTATGTTACGTGTTTTTCTTTCATTTAATAGTTCTAGAGGATGCAGAGGAATTTACGTTCCATTTAAGCTTTTATTATTTTATTTTATCTCCACTGAAAGATGTCAACATATAACATATAACTATATTAATCATATGAAGCTATTATTATTAATAATAATATTATTATTAATTGTTTCTGTGTGTCTGGTCTCTGCAGCATCATGGAGGAGCTGCTGACGTCACTCACCGTGTTGCTATGGCAGAGGAGACAGAAGCACGAGGGCCTCTCTCTCACACACACACACACACACACACACACACACACACTCACACTCACACTCACACTCACACTCACACACACACACACACACACAGAGGCCGGCAGATAAACCCTTACAGCTGATGCTAACGCTGATGCTAACCGGGTTAATCCCGGGATTCAGGCGGTAATGATGGTGCGGTGCAGCAGCAGTGTGAGAGGGTACGTACCCAGAGCTCGGTGCCCCAGCTGCAGCTCATGGTGTCCGCTCTGCTCCTCCTCGCGCTCCTCCTGATGCTCCGACAATCAGTGCGAGCTGCTGCCGGCCGCGCGCATCCTCACACCCCGTCTGTGTGTCTGTCTGTCTGTCTGTGTGTGTGTGTGTGTGTGTGTGTGTGTGTGTGTGTGTGTGTGTGTGTGTCTGTCTGTCTGTCAGTCTTTGTCTCTGTGAGCAGCAGCAGAAAGCAGAGGACGCGGTCACGCGCGGCGCGTCTCCCCAGAGAAGCCTTTGTCATCAGAGAGAGAGAGAATATGTGTGTGTGTGTGTGTGTGTGTGTGTGTGTGTGTGTGTGTGTGTGTGTGTGTGCTGAACATGCGCAGTAGCAGCCAGCCCTGCAGTCTGAACAGAGAATAGAAATATAAAGAGTCAGTTTGCATTAAACATGAAATATAATTAATATTTATAATAATGAAAGAGAGGTGACAGGAAGTCCTCCAGCAGGTGGCGCTGTTCTTTCATTAATCATGTGTTCTGATGTCAGCAGTGACGTCATCACATCCTTTTTTACATCACATATTCATGTTATCTAAATGGACTGAATGTTTATTATATTCATATGTTATGATAGTTTGATATAAAGCTGAACAGGCTGTAGCGATGACAGGAGCAGTATTATTATTAGTATTATTATTATTATTATTATTATTATTATTATTCAGTCCTTAGTTTTAAAGATGCTTCTATTTGGATTTAATTTGAGAGAATATTTATTTGAATTATTTTTATTTCTGTTTTTATATTTCTCTCTTCTGTCCTGATTGGTGGAACCAAGTATTTGTAGCAGATTTTGAGTTGTTTTTCATATATTTGTTGCTAAAAGAAAATCTACAAACGCGTTACATTTTTTTAATCGCATGCCGGCATTTATTAATTTATTTTCCACTTCCCTGGGCTTGGCGTGGTCCTAACAGGCTACTATTTTGACCCTTTGCAGCACCGTTACTTATCATCAAGCTGCCACTTCCTCCTAACACATCCTGCTGCTGCTGCTGCTGCAGCATGATGGAGAAACACAGCAGCAATAACTCTGAATGGAGCTTTTTATTTTCAGAAACTCCCGGACGGCTCGTAGACAAGTCAAAGCCATATGCACGTTGTGTAAAGCCAAATTAAAATATCACCGAAGCACGTCAAGCTTGAGCTACCAGCTACGAGCTCATTAACGTGACTCAGGTTGATGCTAGCGGGCTCAGGCTAAGCAGTATTTTGGAGAGTGCTACTCGCCGACCTGTTGATGAAACCAAATCCAAAAAATGACTACAGCTCTTGCAAAATGGGTGGCAACTAACTGCAGACCTGTCAGCATGGTAGAGAACTCGGGTCTTAAAGACTACGGTTGGCATGTTCTGAATTGTGCAATAATGACAGATTTCTTTTGTTTAGAGTAAATAAATAAATAATAAACAAATACAAATCTTAAAGTCAAGTTCATAAAGTCACTTTCTTTGCATTCATTTGATTCCCAATTAAGATCCACTGGTAACAATGGCTTTCCATTGTTAATATGAACTTAAAAACTGTTCTGAAATGCAAAATAATAGAATTTTAATCATGTGATAAAACATGTGATTAATCGCGATTAACTATAGAAATTCGGCGATTAATCGCGATTTAAAAAAAAAAAAATCGTTTGACAGCCCTATATATATATATATATATATATCAGTGTTGGGCATGTTACTTCCAAAATGTAATACATTATTGATTACTAGTTACTGTCATTTGAGAGTAATTAGTTATATTACAATATTACCATCTCTGAATTGTAATTATTACACTACGTTTGCATTACTTTTGAGTTACTTTCACCAAAATAATAGGGGAAGTTTGACTTGGCAGCTAGCTTGTAAATTTCACCACCAGATCAATAAAATCTCCTCTTTATCCACTTTAATACATCATAGATTATTCATAATATTTTGCATCATTAATATGAATATGCAAAGCAACTAAAGCTATAAAAAAGAGAAGTAAAACATACAATAGGCAAGTAGGAGAAAATGAAAATACTCAATTAAAAGTACCTTACATTGTATTGAAGTATGGCATTGTTGTAAAATGTTTAAAGCACTTGAATAAGAAATTCATGTTGTTTAGTTTAAAACAGTCTAAAGGAAATGTTCAATTATAGCGTGATTAAAACTCACTATTTACATTATTTACAGTATTTACAGCTGATATGTGAAAAAGGTACACATCCTTATTTGTTTAACAGTAATTTAGTTTTACTGCGAACCGTCACAGGAAGTGCTTTTATTTTGAAGTAGGCTACACGGAAGTTGTCTGTTGTGTACTCTTGCTAGCTTACTGAGATCAACGTGATACGCTAGATACAAAACATGTCCGTCAAGCTTAATTTGTTCACTTTCTTGTTTGTAAAACTTCAATATATTGAACAGTAAACAGTCACAGTAAAAGCCATTTCACTACAGAGTTACA
Organism: Sander lucioperca; assembly: GCF_008315115.2. Taxonomy (NCBI): domain Eukaryota; kingdom Metazoa; phylum Chordata; class Actinopteri; order Perciformes; family Percidae; genus Sander; species Sander lucioperca. Next base: position 48,236,058 of record NC_050174.1, read on the forward strand.
TAGATACTTTCCACGGCTGATAAAATGCAATGGTATTAGGTGTAGCAAGCCTCAACGTTAATTCCCGACATGTTGTCATGTCAGCAGCTCGGACACACTGCTGTCCGCGCTGAGGTACCGTGGGACACAGATGTTGTCCCTACCGTCACCTGTTGGGACACAGATGTTGTCCCTACGGTCTCTGGTTCTGGCTCTGACCGCGGGAACAGTGATGGGACAGCTCGCTTCAATGCAGCGTAATAACTCCAGAAAATAATGTCCATCTCGCAAATGTATATGTCCATGCAGTCATCTCAACCATTGTATACAGGAACAGGAAATAATACTCACGGCTTTTTTTTTTTCCTGTGAAGAAATGTTTCACGGTGTTGGTGAATTCTTAAAAAAATCAAAACACCATTAAATGTTGCGTTAAAATGCGTTGTAACTCGCGTTACTGAGATTGTAATGGGTATAATATTACCGAAATTTAATTAGCAATGCGTATTACCGAAATTCAATTCAATTCAATTCAATTTCAATTCAATTCAATTTTATTTATAGTATCAAATCATAACAAGAGTTATCTCGAGACACTTTACAGATAGAGTAGGTCTAGACCAAACTCTGTAGTTTACGAAGCCCCAACTATTACAGTGGTTGCCTCAAGAGCAAGCATTAGCAGTAGCTATTGCGACAGTGGCGAGAAAAACTCCCTTTTTCGTTAGGAAGAAACCTGGGACAGACCCAGACTCTTGGTAGGCGGTGTCTGACGGCACCAGTTGGGGGAGTGGTGAATGGTGGCAATAATAGTCATAATAAAGATAGTGAAACGGTGATCACAATGGTAGTCGTAGTAGTTCATGTCTTAGTAGGACGTAGGTGTAGTGTGGCACAGCAGCCTGGGTGGACGCAGTTGGACGCGGCAGGACGCAGTCGGACACTGCGGGGAATCGCAGAGCGTAGCAGGGTGTAGTAAGTCCATAGCGTCAGCTGCACCCAGGACCCCGGTGTAGGTGCCACCCAATTCCAAGGCGATGTTCTGGGTGAAGAAGAAGCAAAGGGACTCCGGGGAGAAAACTCCCCAGAGATAGGTTAGTAACAGGCATTTCTGGGACTAAGATGCACACAAAAGGAGACAAGTGAAAAGAGAGAAGAGGGAGTAGCTCATAGTGTCCTTGGTAGGAGCTTCCCACAGCAGTCTAGAGTTATAATAGCATAACTAAGAGAGGCAGGCTAAAGCTAAAGAGAGGGGCCCTGGACTGGGCTCGTACTCTCCCCTGCCGGAACGGGTTTGTACTTCCTGCCTCCCTCTACTCTACTCTACTATGCTGCAACTCCTCACTCCCTAACTATAAGCTTTATCAAAGATGATGGTTTTCAGTTTATTCTTAAATGTGGCGACGGTGTCAGCCCCCTGAACCCATGTTGGGAGCTGGTTCCACAGGAGAGGAGCCTGATAGCTGAAGGCTCTGGCTCCCATTCTACTTTTAGAAACTCTAGGAACCACAAGTAGCTCTGAGTTCTGGGAGCGTAGTGCTCTAGTGGGACAATAAGGTACTAAGAGCTCTTCTATGTATGATGGTGCTTGACCATTTAGTGCTTTGTAGGTCAGGAGAAGGATTTTAAATTCAATCCTGGATTTTACAAAATTGTGGGTCATCCAGGATTTTATATCTTTAATGCACGCTTGAAGTTTAGCTAACTGACCGCTTTCGTCGGGCTTAATTGACAGATATAATTGGGTGTCGTCTGCGTAACAGTGAAAGTTAATTGAGTGTTTCCTAATAATATTGCCTAGAGGAAGCATATATAAAGAGAATAGAATTGGTCATCATCATCATCATAGCTTTATTTGTATAGCGCCTTTCATACACAGAGTGCAGCTCAAAGCGCTTTACATCCAAAACATTCAACACAACTCTCGCAGGAGCACATTTAAAGCACGGAAACAGTATATTTGCACTGTTGCACTGGTATTTTGCTTATTAGTTGACTGAATAATAATAATAATCACATACATAACATAACATAGCAGGGACAGATACAGCATGACATGAAGGAGAGGAGAGGGAAAAAAAAGCAACTCTCAGACTATCCTCATAAAGATAAGAACAGTGTGGGAACAGGAAAAAACACCTCAGCACATAGGCACACAAGCAGTACATTTGCACTGCTGAACATAACATAACATAACATAAATGTACAGTTGCACATTTAGCGGCGAAGGCGTGGGACTGGGGAGGGGGTAGGTTGGGGGAGTTTGGCCTGCTGAGAAACGCACAGCCCGGCAGTCCCACTAGTGTCCCAGTCCGCAGAATGTTATAGCGATAACACAGCACGTTGCCGTGGTGACACCCTTGAACAGTCCAGAACCGATACGACAATCAGCAGGCAGTGGGGAAGACGGGGGAGGAACCAAGAGAGTCTCGCTTGCAGAGCCCCAACAGGGTGACTGTTTGTTCCAAGAAACGGCCTTAGCAAGGCCGTTCAGGATAAGGGAGCCGAAAGATTAAATTTGTTTTGTCTACACGAATGGCTGCTCTAATTTAGACATACATTCTATTGTTCAACTGTTCAACTGTTCAACTGGTCAATTTTTCTTTCCAAATCCATGACCTTCCTCATGATGGTATCCAAGCCGCGGGTCATTACCATGTTGTTTTCCATCACGCGATTAATAGTTCCAGTTTGCGAACTGATCGCTTTTTCGACAGCTTCAGTCAGGCCAGGCAGCTTCCTTGGGCTTTGGACAGCTACCAAAGTCTTTCCAATTTTTCGATAAACCAGAGCGAAGCATCCTCCAATCAGCAACATTCCAGTTATCAGGGTTCCAAATAGGTAGATATCCTCAACGTCCTCCACGGAAAGAGCAGAGAGACACACGACACGCCATTTCTCCCAGCCGTCCATCGTATACCCCTCAGCAAACGTCCCGTCAGGACATGCTGGCTCACCCGAACCAGTGCTCCTCCTCGAGAATACAGTGTCAATTGCGTTGAGAGACCAGTTAATCAATTCCATGATTTTTAGGTATTTGTAGAGCCTTGCAGGGAGAGTCTCTAAAAAGTTAACAACAGACAACACAAGACAAGATAGCAAGCAGGGTAGGCCTGGGAGGGAGAGGGAGAAAAAAAGCGACCGCCTTCGCTGAGAGCTGGAAAAGAAAAGCCGATGGTCCAAGCACTGAGCCTTGAGGAACGCCATGGCTAACTTTAGCATATTTGGATGGTTTATCGTTAATATTAACAAATTGGGATCGCTCAGAGAAGTAGGACTTAAACCAGCTTAGTGCGATTCCTTTAATGCCAACTAAATGTTCCAGTCTCTGTAAGAGGATGGTATGGTCAATAGTGTTGAATGCAGCACTAAGATCTAATAAGACAAGTATGGAGACAAGTCCTTTGTCAGCAGCAGTTAGAAGGTCGTTAGTGATTTTCACCAGTGCCGTCTCTGTGCTATGATGCTTTCTAAATCCTGACTGAAAGTCTTCAAATAGACTATTTCTATGCAGAAAGTCACACAATTGATTAGCGACTACCTTCTCAAGGATTTTGGAGAGAAACGGGAGGTTTGATATAGGTCTATAGTTGGCTAAGACCTCAGGGTCGAGGGTGGGTTTTTTCAGAATAGGTTTTATCACAGATACTTTAAAAGACTGCGGTACGTGACCCGTTAATAAGGACATATTGATCGTATCTAGTAGTGTGGTATTGACCATGGGTAGTGCTTCTTTAAGTAGCCTCGTTGGAATGGGGTCTAAGAGACAGGTAGTTGGCTTAGCTGAAGAGACCCTTAACATTAAGGTCTAAAGGATGAAAGCTGTCTAAATAAGTATCAGGTCTTATCGTTCTCTCTAGCCCTCCTGCGCCCAATGGTGAGCCGTTAGAAGCTGTGGGCAGAAGGTGATGAATTTTTTCTCTAATTGTTATAATTTTATCATTAAAAAAGGTCATGAAGTCATCACTGCTCAGAGCTATAGGAATAGATGGCTCAACAGAGCTATGACTCTTTGTCAGCCTGGCTACAGTGCTGAAAAGAAACCTTGGGTTGTTCTTACTTTCTTCTATTAGTATTGAGTAGTAGTCTGATCTGGCATTTCTGAGGGCCCTCCTATAATTTTTTAGACTATCTTGCCAATCCACACGAGATTCTTCCAGTTTGGTGGAACGCCATTTACTTTCAAGTTTTTGTGAGATTTGCTTTAATTTACGAGTTTGGGAGTTATACCAAGGTGCTAGTTTCCTTTCCTTCATCATCTTCTTTTTGAGAGGAGCAACAGAGTCTAGAGTAGTCCGTAGGCAGGCCGTAGCAGCGTCTACAAAGTTATCAAGTTGGGAGGGACTAAAGTTAACATAACGGTCCTCTGTTATATTAAGGCATGACATTGAGTTAAGTGCTGTTGGAATATCTTCCTTAAATTTAGCTATAGCACTGTCAGATAAGCATCTAGTGTAGAAACTTTTATTTAATTTCGTATAGTCTGGTAGTAGGAATTCGAAAGTTATTAAAAAATGGTCTGATAATAAAGGATTCTGCGGAAATACTATTAAATCGTCAATTTTGATGCCATATTCTAGCACAAGGTCGAGGGTGTGGTTAAAACAGTGCGTGGCTTTATGCACCCTCTGACTGAAACCAATAGAATCTAGCAGTGAATTGAAAGCAGTACTAAGGCTATTGCTGTCAACGTCCACATGGATATTAAAATCACCTACAATAAGTACTTTGTCTGATTGAAGGACTACGCATGATAAAAACTCTGAGAATTCAGATAAAAACTGAGAATATGGACCTGGTGCTCGGTAAACAACAACGAATATAATTGGCTGTACTGTTTTCCATGTTGGGTGTTGAAGATTAAGAACAAGGCTTTCAAACGAATTATAATTTAGTTTAGGTTTAGGATTAATTAACAGGCTTGAGTCAAATATGGCTGCAACTCCCCCTCCTCGGCCTGAGCCTCGTAGAATTTGGGTATTATTATGACTGGGAGGAGTGGCTTCGTTTAAACTAACATATTCGTCATGGCCCAGCCAGGTTTCGGTGAGGCAGAATAAATCAATGTGGTTATCTGATATCAATTCGTTTACCAATAATGCTTTCGATGACAGAGATCTAATATTTAATAGTCCACATTTGATTTTCCCATTCTGTTCTATTGTTGCAGTGGTTGTTTTAATTCCAATTAGGTTGTTTAGTATAGCACCTCTTTTGTTAGTGTTTTGTTTAAACGGTCTCAGTCGGGGGACAGACACGGTGGTTATGGGATTATGAATGGGTGATTGCTCTGAAGGGAGCACAGAGGGGCGTGTAGCGCTGTATCTCTGATTATTGACTTTGGGAGAGTGTGTCTGGTGAGTGTGCTTGTGGGAGTGTTTATGGGATGTAAACAGTCAATCAGAGGTCTGGGTATGCAGGGCGTGGTGCAAATTTCCACGTAGCATCTGGCTTCCGCGTGTATTGGGATGAATCCCATCCCTGCTGAACAGGGAGCCACGTTCCCAAAACAGATTGAAGTTGTCAATAAAACCTATCTTGTGAATGCTGCATGTGAGCTGGAGCCAGGTGTTAAGGGAGAGTAGTCTACTAAAGAGGCATGATCCGCGACCTAGAGATGGAAGTGGGCCCGAAATAAAAACCGACTTCCCAGTGCTTTTTAAAGCCTCAATGAGAGTGGTAAAGTCTCGCCTTGTGCGCTCACACTCCTGAATCCGAGTGGACATGTCGTTATGTCTACAATGGACCACGATGCGTTTGATAGAGGTCGGAAATGAGGGTATCAGGTCCATAACTTTAGCCAGGATGTCTGCAACTTTGGCTCCGGGAAAACAGTGTGTGACAGCATTATGAAACCGTAGGTCTCTAGTGATGGAGTCCCCAAAAATTACTGTGGTTAGGGGGAAGAGCGGACGAGGAGTGGGGGGGTGTGGATAGCCGGTGACGGGAGCAAAACAGTCAGTGTCGGTTTCAGATGGGCAGGGAAAAGAAGAGGAAGATTGCTTACCGTTCGGTTGTGGGGATTGTTTTTGAGGAACGTTGTCATTTGGCCGATCCAGGCAGTGTAGGCCACCGGACCGTCTGACTACCGCATCCCTCAGAAGCTTTCGCCGCGCGGTAGCAATCGTCTTCCGTGACGACAGCTGGTCAGTCTGCTTTGAAGCGGGGAGAGCCCGGTGAGCCGCAGTGGCCGCCACCGGCTCCGACTCCGACAAGGCATTGAAGCGGTTGGAGAGGCTGAGGGCAGGAGGCGATGGAGCCCTACCCGAGGCTCTCTTTCGGCCGCAAACCACCTCAGTCCAGGGTGGCTTGATAACCGGTGTCGAGCAGGACGATGGGCGTGGGCAGGCAGCTGGGTCCCATGGCGCGGTATCCTGGAAGGCCGCCGAGAGAGATGAGATCCGGAGCGACTGATTATGAGCCACGTCCAAGCAGGCGGTTAACAAAGCATCTTTGGTTTTTAAGTCCTTGGAAAGCCGACGAACATCTTCCCTGAGGTCAGCAATTTCTTTGTTTGTATTATTAAACAACGAGGAAATGCTGAGGGGGAGTGGGGACTCGCCAGGTGTAGAGGTTGCCATGAAGCTAGCGTTAGTTTAGCCGGTAGGCCTAGTCTTGATAAATTAGCGTGAGGCTAATACTTACTTACACGTAAAAATGTATCTTTGGTTTTAAAAACACTTTATTAGTATAATAAAAACTAGGCGATAGAGCCGACTGTTAGGTAGGAGGTTGAAGGCAGCTGCCGGCTGCCTCGTCCCCGCCGACTGCTGTCGCTTGTGGATGACGTAGGTACGTACTAGAGAATTCAATTAGCAATATATATATATATATATATATATATATATATATATATATATATATATATATATATATACTCACCTAAAGGATTATTAGGAACACCATACTAATACCGTGTTTGACCCTATCCTCTCAATATGGGCCAACATTTCTAAAGAATGCTTCCAGCACCTTGTTGAATCAATGACACAAAGAATTAAGGCAGTTCTGAAGGTGAAAGGGACCCCCACACCATTATACCCCCACCACCAGCCTGCCCAGTGGTAACAAGACATGACGATCCATGTTCTCATTCTGTTTACGTCAAATTCTGACTCTACCATCTGAATGTCTCAACAGAAATCGAGACTCATCAGACCAGGCAACATTTTTCCAGTCTTCAACTGTCCAATTTTGGTGCCCTCGTTCAAATTGTAGCCTCATTTTCCTGTTTTTAGTGGAGATGAGTGGTACCCGGTGGGGTCTTCTGCTGGTGTAGCCCATCCGCCTCAAGGTTGTGTGTGTTGTGACTTCACAAATGCTTGGCTGCATACCTCGGTTGTAACGAGTGGTTATTGGAGTCAAAGTTGATCTTCTATCAGCTGGAATCAGTCGGCCCATTCTCCTCTGACCTCTAGCATCAACAGGACTGCAGCATATTGGATGTTTTTCCTTTTTCAGACCATTCTTTGTAAACCCTAGAAATGGTTGTGGGTGAGAATCCCAGTAACTGAGCAGATTGAGAAATACTCAGACCAGCCCATCTGGCACCAATAACCATGCCACGATCAAAGTTGCTGAGATCACCTTTCTTTCCCATTCTGACATTCAGTTTGGAGTTCAGGAGATTGTCTAGACCTGGACCACCCCCCTAAATGCATTGAAGCAGCTGCCATGTGATTGGTTGAGTAGATAATTGCATTAACGAGAAATTGAACAGGTGTTCCTAATAACCCTTTAGGTGAGCGTGTGTATATATATATATATATCATGCCATTTTTAATTTGATGATTGTAAAGGTAGATAATAAAACGTTTAAATTGTTTGTTGTTTGTGTGTGAAAGTAAATAAATGATGTACAGTTAGGTACGGAAATATTTGGACAGTGATACAATTTTCATAATTTTGGCCCTGTGCGCTAACACGATGGATTTGAAAATAAATCATTGAGATGAAATTGTAGTGCAGACTTCCAGCTTTATTAACATCAAAAGTGGAGGAAGGATTTAGGAATTACACACATTCTCATACATAGTTCCCTTATATCAAGGGACCTAAAGTAATTGGACAAATTAATATAATCATAAATAACATGTTCATGTTCCAGACTTCAGGCGATGACTGCCTGAAGTCTGGAACTCATAGACATCACCAAACGTTGGGTTTCCTCCTTTGTGATGCTTTGCCAGGCCTTGCCTGCAGCTGCTGTTTGTTTGCAGGTTTTTTTGCCTTATGTTTTGTCTTAAGCAAGTGGAATGCATGCTCGATCGGATTGAGATCAGGTGATTGACTCGGCCATTGTAGAATATTCCACTTCTTTGCCTTGAAAAACTCCTGGGTTGCTTTTGCAGTATGTTTTGGGTCATTGTCCATCTGTACTGTGAAGAGCTGTCCAATCAACTTTGTTGAATTTGGCTGAATATGAACAGACAGAATGTTCCTATAGACTTCAGAATTCATGCGGCTGCTTCCATCTTCTGTCATATCATCAATAAACACTAGTGACCCAGTGCCAGTGGAAGCCATGCATGCTCATGCCATTACACTGCCTCCACCATGTTTTATAGGTGAGGTCCCAAGCCTTCTCCATACTTTTCTCTTCCCATCATTCTGGTACAGGTTGATCTTAGTTTCATCAGTCCAAAGAATGCTGTTCCAGAACTGGGCTGGCTTTTTAGATGTCTTCTGGCAAACTCTAATCTGGCTTTTCTATTCTTGAGGCTTATGAATGGTTTGCACCTTGTGGTGAACCGTCTGTATTTGCTCTCGTGAAGTCTTCTCTTTATGGTAGACTTGGATAATGATACGTCTACTTCCTGGAGAGTCTTCTTCACTTCACTAGTTGTTGTGAAGGGGTTCTTCTTTACCATGGAAAGGATCCTGCGATCATCAACCACTGTTGTTTTCTGTGGACGTCCTGGCCTTTTTGTATTGCTGAGCTCCCCGGTGTGTTCCTTTTTTTCTCAGAATGTACCCAACTGTTGATTTGGCCACTCCTAATGTTTCTGCTATCTCTCTGATAGATTTTTTCTTTTTCCGCAGCCTAAGGATGGCCTGCTTTACTTGCATTGAGAGCTCCTTTGACCACATGTTGTGGATTCGCAGCAACAGCTTCCAAATGAAAATGCCACACCTGAAATCAACTCCAGACCTTTTATCTGCCTAATTGATGATGAAATAATGAGGGAATAGCCAACACCTGCAGCTTTTGACACAATTGTCCAATTACTTTCAGTCCCTTGAAATAAGGGGACTATGTATGAAAATGTTTGCAATTCCTAAATCCTTCCTCCAATTTTGATGTAAACACCCTCAAAATAAAGCTGAAAGTCTGCACTACAAGTTCATCTCGATGATTTCATTTCAAATCCATTGTGTTAGCGCACAGGGCCAAAATTAACTGTCCAAATATTTCGGTACCCAACTGTACATAAACCATTATGAAGATGATGAAGACTGTGACCTTCCTCACATTAACATAAAACAGAACAGCAGCTGATCAATGATCAATACAAAACGTTTATTCTCTTTAAACAAACTGAATACAATGAAATAATGAGGTTATTGATCTGAACTCTGATCTCTACAGGAAATCAGTTCCTTCAAAATAAAAGACCCAAACTCTGAATAAAACTTTCCTTTAACAACAGATTTATAAAGTGAGACATACCATAAAGTACTTTTAATACTGCAGTACTGGAACTACATCCTGCAGACTGGACTGTTGCCATGGTGACCAGCAGGATGACTCTGATGCCACAAAGTTACGATGAGACACGAAGCTGCAGAAGAAGAACAGAAAGAATATCAACCTAAACAGGAAGTGAACACAACGTGAAGCACGAGTTTTACCACGGGCGCCAGTCGCTGGAAAACACGTTTCCCTCAAAGCCATTATTAAAAAGGCAGTTTCTTTGCAGGGTTATTATTTAGCTGACAGGGTAGCAATATGATCTCATATGTTTCTTATAAATATAACATTCAGCATGAAAAAACAAAACAACGGGACTGAGGAAATCACATTCCTACCACCCATATCAGACTGTGAAATCTTCTCATGTCAAAAGATTATCTGTCAGAATGTCTCTGAGGATTTTCCCACCAAGACTTCAAACTTAGGATCATATCAAACAGGTGTTAACGTCCAGACTGGAGAAAGGCTGACTGGGACTGAGTTTATCACCCTTCACCAAACAATGGAGACTATAGCAAGACCCTCAGGATTTCATTCAGAGATTATTGGGTATTAGAATTATTATTGGGCATCAGAATTTCATTCAGAGATTATTGGGCATTATGATTATTATTGGGTATCAGGATTTCATTCAGAGATTATTGGGCATTAGTCTGAGACAGAGGAGTCACTGGGAGAGATGTTTGGTGGAAGGTGGGTGCTCAACACAAAGCATCTTTATTATCCATGGAGGACCATTGGTGTACAGTCAGCTGTACATAGACAACAAACAGCAAAATACACAACAAAATTATTATAAAGTTATATTTTAAGAAAGGAATAAATGACCTTTTCAAGTACCTGAACAGGTATGGAAGAGAAAAAAGTTGTGGCGCTTTAAGGTGTGGACACACAGAGCCGACGGCCGACCGTCAGCAGTAAAGCCAGTGTGACTGATCAGTCTCCCCGAGTTGGTCCAAAAAGTGCCTCGGAACACCGAAGAGACGAGACGTAATACGTCTCCATAACAGCAGGCGGCGCTAATCTGTATTGTCGCCCAAAAATGAAAACCGGCAGCTGATTGGACGAACGCATCACGTGGGTCTGGTTTCTCCAGAAATTCAAAGCCAGACTGTCATGGCGGCTCGTTCAGAATACGATCTCATATTGGACTAAAATAGTTCACCGAAACGTGTTTCTGAAAACATTTGAAGAGAGAAATAGGCCGTGCAGTTGCTGAATCTGTCTTCATTTCAGATCAATAAAGGTCAGTTTAAAAGATTTTACTCAGATTTTGAGAGACTCTAGTCACGCTCATCCCGCTCCCCGTTTCCTGGTTAGCTCTCCACCAATCAGATGGCTCATTGAGTCCGACTGCCGGCAGGGTCCGCCCCGCCGATTATACATGTCAAATCAGCCAAAATGAAGGCCGCCGGCCCCTCGGACGGACGACAGCACGGAAAACACTGAACAGACTTGAGTCACCGACCTCGCCAGACGGACGATTATCGGCTCAGTGTGTCCGGGCCTTAAGGCAACGTCTATGTCGCCTTTTCCAACGTTTGACGTTTTTGGAAGCATACAACAGAACTGAACAGGTAGAGTCAAGTACCTGTCTGTCTGCCTGTCCATCTGCCTGTCTGTCTGCGCCTGTCCTCTTCAGCCGGACGCGTCCACTCCTGCAGGATCAGATTCAGATCAAATAAAACTCTTCTGTTTTTTTAAGATAGTTTTGGGGCGTATTAGGCCTTTATTTTGACAGGACAGCTGAAGACATGAAAGGGGAGAGACGGGGGGAATGACATGCAGCAAAGAGCCGCAGGTCGGAGTCAAACCCACTCACCTGTTGAGCTTCTTCTTCTCCTGCTCGGCGGCCATCTTGTTTCCAGCCTCCCGGCTCTCCTGACTCTGCCGCAGCCAATCAGCATGCAGCTCAGCAGGGGGACACAGCTGACATCATCATCATCACCATCAGACCACATAAAGAGAGAGAGATAAACAGCTGTTAGATATTTTCTTTTCATCTCATGTTCAAATCCAAACGGGGCTGGGACCATAGATATTAGTTATTATTATTATTATTATTATTATATAGTTAAAATTAATGGAGAGAGCATGTGTGACGTCACCCATGGTTTGTGCAGAGCTGCTCTGAGGCTTTGAGTTTGCCAGTACAGGTGCTGTCATCATGGTTGCATTACAAACGGATGTGACGATTTTAAATAGAGAGGTTGGAGCTGGGGAGGAGACTGACTAAAGCTGTGAACGCTGTATACACCCACCTACTCCGGGTTAACTAACCGCAACTGTTATGGGTGGTGTGTATTTTATTTTTGTGTCCTGGTGCCGTCAGTTTGTATGTATGTTAGTGTTTGTGTCTGGTTTTGTTCCTGTCAGCTCGTCGTTTAGCCTGTTCTGTTGTTTTCTGCCTGCTCCATTTTTGGACCGCCTTTGGTTTGCTCCTGTTTTTTGTGTTTAATAAATCCTCGTGCTCATACTCCTTCGCCTGCTCTCTGCATTTGGGTCCACCATCCTCACTTCACACGACAGAATGATCTGACCATCATGGACCCAGCAGAGTCATTCGAGGACGAACTTTGTGACCTCACCTGCAGGCTTATCTGTGCTGTTGGGGAGTGGAGAATTGCCCAAGGTTGGGAGGCTAAGGAGGCAGTTCTTCGCTCTGCTCGCTGGAGAGTTTCCTCTCAACCCTGGCTTAGGAGCTTCCTGCCGGAGTGGCTTCAGGACTTCTTGGAAACTCCTAGCCGGGAGCCAACACCCCAACATGCTACCAGGCCATCATCTCCCAAGCCTGCTAGCAGTCAGCTACCCCAGCTGCCAGTTGGTACCCAGCCTGCTACTTGGTCAGTGAGTTCTCCTGAGCAGACCAATGTTCCCGAGCTGACGTGCAACCCTTCTGTTCCCGAGCTGACGTGCAACCCTTCTGTTCCCGGGCTGGCGTGCTGCTCTCCTGACCCTGGGTTGACGTGCGGCTCTCCTGACTCCGGGCCGACGTGCAGCTCTCCTGACTCCGAGCTGGCGTGCAGCTCCTCTGACCCCGAGCTGGCGTGCAGCTCCTCTGACCCCAAGCTGGCGTGCAGCTCCCCTGACTCCGAGCTGGCGTGCAGCTCCCCTGACTCCGAGCTGGCGTGCAGCTCCCCTGACTCCGAGCTGGCGTGCAGCTCTCCTGACCCCGAGCTAGTTAGCAGCCCACCTGAATCCGAGCTAGCTAGTAGCCTTCCCGAGCCCCGGCTAGCTAGCAGCCCTCTTGAATCAGGCTAGCTAGCGATCCCCCTGAGCCCCTGCTAGCTAGCGATCCCCTTGAGCCCATGCTAGCTAGCGATCCCCTTGAGCCCATGCTAGCTAGCATTTCCCCAGAATCCAGGCTAGCTAGCAGTCTTCCTGATTCCCGGCTAGCTAGCAGCCTCTCAACTTCCCCGCTAGCTAGCAACCTCCTTGAATCCGGGCTAGCTAGCAACCTCCCTGAGCCTCGGTTAGCTAGCATTTCCCCAGAATCCAGGCTAGCTAGCAGTCTTCCTGATTCCCGGCTAGCTAGCAGCCTCTCAACTTCCCCCCCTAGCTAGCAACCTCCTTGAATCCGGGCTAGCTAGCAACCTCCCAGAGCCTCGGTTAGCTAGCAACCTCCCTAAATCCAGGCTAGCTAGCAAACCCCCTGAATCCAGGCTAGCTAACAGCCTTCCCGAGCCCCGGCTAGTTAGCAAGCTCCCTGAGCCCCAGCTAGCTGGCTACTCCCCTGAGTCCAGGCTAGCTAGCAGCTTTCTTGACCCCCGGCTAGCTAACAGCCTCTCTGAGCTCAAGATAGCTAGCAGCCTTCCTGAGCCCAGGCTAGTTAGCAGCCCCTCTGTATCCAGGCTAGCTAGCAGCCTTCTTGAGCCCCGGCTGGCTAGCAGCCCCCTTGAACCCCAGCTAGCTAGCAGCCCTCCTCAATTCAAGCTAGCTAGCAGCATTCCTGAGCCCAGGCTAGTTAGCAACCTCCCTGAGTCCAGGCTAGCTAGCACTCTCCCAGATCCCAAGCTAGCTAGCAGCCCCCCTGAATCCAGGCTAGCTAGCAACCTCTCTGAGCCCCAGCTAGCTAGCAACCCCCCTGAATCCAGGCCACCTAGTAACCCCCCTGACTCCAGGCTTGCTAGCAGCCTTCCTATTGTCCCAGCACTGCCCAGCTTCCCCGAGCCTCCTAGTGTCCCCGAGCTTCCTAGCGTTCCCGAGAGTTTCCTAGAGTTTCCTAGTGTCCCCGAGTTTCCTAGTGTCCCCGAGTTTCCTAGTGTCCCCGAGTTTCCTAGAGTTCCCGAGTTTCCTAGTGTCCCTAGGCGGTCCGTTATCCTTGATCCCTGGCTGACTAGCAGCTTTCCTGATTCCCGGCTGACTAGCAGCATCCCTGATTCCCGGCTGGCTAGCAGCTTCCCAGAATCCCGGCTGGCTAGCAGCCGCCCCAAGCTTCGGCTGGCTAGCAGCTTCTCCGAACCCCGGCTGGCTAGCAGCCTCTTAGATCCCCAGCTGGTTCGCAGCATCCCTAATTCCCGGCTGGCTAGCAGCCTCATAGATCCCCTGCTGGTTAGCAGCCTTCCAGAATCTCCGCTGACGTTCAGCCTCCCAGAATCTCTCTCTCTTCGCTGCCGGCCTTCAGAGGGGATTCGCCTTCGTCGCCGACCTTCAGAGGGGATTCGCCTTCGTCGCCGACCTTCAGAGGGGATTCGCCTCCGCCGCCGGCCTTCAGAAGGGATTCGCCTTCGCCGCCGGCCTTCAGAAGGGATTCGCCTTCGCCGCCGGCCTTCAGAAGGGATTCGCCTTTGCCGCCGGCCTTCAGAGGGGATTCGCCTTCGCCGCCGGCCTTCAGAAGGGATTCGCCTTCGCTGCCGGCCTTCAGAGGGGATTCACCTTCGCTGCTGGCCTTCAGAGGGGATTCGCCTTCGTCGCCGGCCTTCAGAAGGGATTCGCCTTCGCCGCCGGCCTTCAGAAGGGATTCGCCTTCGCCGCCGGCCTTCAGAAGGGATTCGCCTTCGCCGCCGGCCTTCAGAGGGGATTCGCCTTCGTCGCCGACCTTCAGAGGGGATTCGCCTTCGTCGCCGACCTTCAGAGGGGATTCGCCTCCGCCGCCGGCCTTCAGAAGGGATTCGCCTCCGCCGCCGGCCTTCAGAAGGGATTCGCCTTCGCCGCCGGCCTTCAGAAGGGATTCGCCTTCGCCGCCGGCCTTCAGAAGGGATTCGCCTTCGCCGCCGGCCTTCAGAAGGGATTCGCCTTCGCTGCTGGCCTTCAGAGGGGATTCGCCTTCGTCGCCGACCTTCAGAGGGGATTCGCCTTCGCCGCCGGCCTTCAGCAACCTGCTCCGGGTTAACTAACCCTTACCCTAAAGCTGTGAGCACACCTCCCTGCCCTTCCCTGTGCATACATGGAAAGCCTTAAGTGGGAGAGCAGCAGGGCAGGATCCCAGTAGGGTACAGAACGGAGCAGCATCAATGACAGAGACACGACATTGAT
>NC_050174.1:48256205-48263705 GCF_008315115.2 Sander lucioperca
ACAACAGTTACACTCCCTGGAAAAATCATAAAAGACAGTCAAAACCCACTGGACTATGACATCACCCAAGAGGAGTTAACACACACTCCATGAACTAAAACCAAAGAGAGCATGTGGACCTGACAGCATCAGGACTGAAATGCTGAAACACAATTCAAACAATTCAAGCTGGCTGCTTCCCTGAGGTCTGGAACAGGGGGCTTATATCCCCCATCTTTAAGAGTGGAGACAAATTCAACCCCAGTAACTACCGAGGCGTCTGTGTGAACAGTAACCTGGGGAAGGTGTTCTGCTGTATTCTAAACGCCCGTCTACAGGCCTTCCTTACCGAACACAACGTCCTGAGTAAAGGTCAGATTGGCTTCTTACCAAAACACCGTACCACTGACCACATCTACACCCTACACACCCTAATCAACAAACATCTTATTCAAGCAAACAAAAGGAAAATATTTGCTTGTTTTGTTGATTTTAGGAAAGCATTTGACTCAATTTGGCATGATGGATTATTTTATAAAACTTTACAAAGTGGTGTAGGGGGTAAAATAGATGATATAATCAAATCCATGTATATGGACAACAAATGTGCTGTGAAAATTGATAACAGCAGAACAGAATACTTCACTCAGGGGCGTGGGGTGAGACAGGGCTGTAGCTTGAGTCCTACCCTGTTCAATATCTATATTATTGAGTTAGTGGTGTTACTGGAACAATCTACAGCTCCTGGACTCCCCCTCTGAACAAGGCTTACAGCAGCACCTGGACCTGCTAGAGCACTTCTGTCAGAACTGGGCCCTGACAGTTAATCTGGCAAAAAACAAGATTGTAATATTCCAAAAGAAAGCCAGATCCCAGGCAACCAGACACCTTTTCACTCTAGGAAACACGGTCCTAGAGCATTCACAATGTTAGGACTACCTCGGCCTGAAACTCAGAGCCTCAGGAAGCTTTGAGCTTGCAGTGAATGCGCTAAAAGAGAAAGCTCGTAGAGCTCTCTATGCCATCAAAAGGAATTTTAATAAAATAAAAATTCCAATTAAGATCTGGTGCAAAATCTTTGACAGTGTCATCATGCCGATTGCACTGTATGGATGTGAGATATGGGGTCCACTCAGTAAGCTTGACTACACTAGATGGGATAAACAGCCCGTAGAATCCCTGCATGCAGAATTTATTAGAAATATTCTCAGGGTCCAAAGGAAAACACCGACAAATGCATGCAGGGAAGAATTAGGCAGATTCCCATTGGCTTTAAATGTACAAAAAAGATCACTAAAATTCTGAATACATCTGAAATCCAGTGCAGAAAATACCATAAAGTTTCAAGCAGTCAAAAGCCAAGAGGTCAGCCCTGAAACCAGTCCCCTCTGTCAGCTGGTTCTGGAGTTAACTAACACACCAACCCACCAACCCACCAACCTCAGACCAGCACTGCTCTCCTAAATCACATCAAAGTCAAACAAATTAGGAATCAAAGTAAGAAGAAATACCTGCAACACTGGGATGATCAAACTAAATCACAATCAAAATTAGAATGCTATTTGTCACTAAAAAGAGATTATGAATTGGCAGAGTACCTCTCCACCGTCAGAGATACCAAGCAGAGACAGATTCTTACCAAGTACCGGCTCAGTGACCACAGCCTCGGCGTAGAGAAAGACCAGTACTAGTACAGGCTCAGTGACCACAGCCTCGCCGTAGAGAAAGCCCAATACAGATACAGGCTCAGTGACCACAGCCTCGGCGTAGAGAAAGACCAGTACTAGTACAGGCTCAGTGACCACAGCCTCGCCGTAGAGAAAGCCCAATACAGATACAGGCTCAGTGACCACAGCCTCGCCGTAGAGAAAGACCAGTACTAGTACAGGCTCAGTGACCACAGCCTCGCCGTAGAGAAAGCCCAATACAGGTACAGGCTCAGTGACCACAGCCTCGCCGTAGAGAAAGACCAGTACTAGTACAGGCTCAGTGACCACAGCCTCGCTGTAGAGAAAGACCAGTACTAGTAAAGGCTCAGTGACCACAGCCTCGCCGTAGAGAAAGACCAGTACTAGTACAGGCTCAGTGACCACAGCCTCGCCGTAGAGAAAGACCAGTACTAGTACAGGCTCAGTGACCACAGCCTCGCCGTAGAGAAAGACCAGTACTAGTACAGGCTCAGTGACCACAGCCTCGCCGTAGAGAAAGACCAGTACTAGTACAGGCTCAGTGACCACAGACTCGCCGTAGAGAAAGCCCAATACAGGTACAGGCTCAGTGACCACAGCCTCGCCGTAGAGAAAGACCAGTACTAGTACAGGCTCAGTGACCACAGCCTCGCCGTAGAGAAAGAGAATCTGAGAGAGAGACTCTGGCTCAAACTATTAGAATCTGTAATAGAACCAATCCTCCTCTATGGTAGTGAGGTGTGGGGTCCTATTTCCTACCAGAATTCAGCCCATCTGGACAAAAACCCAGTTGAAATCCTGCATCTAGAGTTCTGTAAAAGCATCCTACAGGTGCACAGAAAAACCACCAACAACGCCTGCAGAGCTGAATTAGGCCAATTCCCATAATTCATCAAAATTCAAAAACATGCAATCAAATATTGGCTACATCAAAAAAACAGTGACCCCCAGTCCTATCAGCCGAAAGCCCTGCAATACCAAGAGCTTCTGCCTCAGGACCAGTCTGGGAACCAACCAATCAGAGTTAACAAAATTATAACACAACAGAAACTAAACTACATCACCAACTGGAACACACAAACAAAAGCACAAAGCAAAATGCAGAGCTATCTGTCCCTAAAGAGAGAGGACAGAGCTATCTGTCTCTAAAGAGAGAGGACAGTGCTATCTGTCTCTAAAGAGAGAGGACAGAGCTATCTGTCCCTAAAGAGAGAGGACAGAGCTATCTGTCTCTAAAGAGAGAGGACAGAGCTATCTGTCCCTAAAGAGAGAGGACAGAGCTATCTGTCCCTAAAGAGAGAGGACAGAGCTATCTGTCTCTAAAGAGAGAGGGCAGAGCTATCTGTCCCTAAAGAGAGAGGACAGAGCTATCTGTCTCTAAAGAGAGAGGGCAGAGCTATCTGTCCCTAAAGAGAGTACAGAGCTATCTGTCCCTAAAGAGAGAGAGAGGACAGAGCTATCTGTCCCTAAAGAGAGAGAGAGGACAGAGCTATCTGTCCCTAAAGAGAGAGAGAGGACAGAGCTATCTGTCCCTAAAGAGAGAGGACAGAGCTATCTGTCTCTAAAGAGAGAGGACAGTGCTATCTGTCCCTAAAGAGAGAGGACAGTGCTATCTGTCCCTAAAGAGAGAGAGTACAGTGCTATCTGTCCCTAAAGAGAGAGAGGACAGTGCTATCTGTCCCTAAAGAGAAAGGACAGTGCTATCTGTCCCTAAAGAGAGAGGACAGAGCTATCTGTCCCTAAAGAGAGAGAGGACAGTGCTATCTGTCCCTAAAGAGAGAGAGTACAGAGCTATCTGTCCCTAAAGAGAGAGTACAGAGCTATCTGTCCCTAAAGAGAGAGGACAGAGCTATCTGTCTCTAAAGAGAGAGGACAGAGATATCTGTCCCTAAAGAGAGAGTACAGAGCTATCTGTCCCTAAAGAGAGAGAGAGGACAGAGCTATCTGTCCCTAAAGAGAGAGAGAGGACAGAGCTATCTGTCCCTAAAGAGAGAGAGAGGACAGAGCTATCTGTCCCTAAAGAGAGAGGACAGTGCTATCTGTCTCTAAAGAGAGAGGACAGAGCTATCTGTCCCTAAAGAGAGAGGACAGAGCTATCTGTCCCTAAAGAGAGAGGACAGAGCTATCTGTCTCTAAAGAGAGAGGACAGAGCTATCTGTCCCTAAAGAGAGAGGACAGAGCTATCTGTCCCTAAAGAGAGAGGGCAGAGCTATCTGTCTCTAAAGAGAGAGGGCAGAGCTATCTGTCCCTAAAGAGAGAGTACAGAGCTATCTGTCCCTAAAGAGAGAGAGAGGACAGAGCTATCTGTCCCTAAAGAGAGAGAGAGGACAGAGCTATCTGTCCCTAAAGAGAGAGAGAGGACAGAGCTATCTGTCCCTAAAGAGAGAGAGTACAGAGCTATCTGTCCCTAAAGAGAAAGGACAGTGCTATCTGTCTCTAAAGAGAGAGGACAGAGATATCTGTCCCTAAAGAGAGAGGACAGAGCTATCTGTCCCTAAAGAGAGAGGACAGAGCTATCTGTCCCTAAAGAGAGAGGACAGAGCTATCTGTCTCTAAAGAGAGAGGGCAGAGCTATCTGTCCCTAAAGAGAGAGGACAGAGCTATCTGTCCCTAAAGAGAGAGGACAGAGCTATCTGTCTCTAAAGAGAGAGGGCAGAGATATCTGTCCCTAAAGAGAGAGGACAGAGCTATCTGTCCCTAAAGAGAGAGGACAGAGCTATCTGTCCCTAAAGAGAGAGGGCAGAGCTATCTGTCCCTAAAGAGAGAGTACAGAGCTATCTGTCCCTAAAGAGAGAGAGGACAGAGCTATCTGTCCCTAAAGAGAGAGAGAGGACAGAGCTATCTGTCCCTAAAGAGAGAGAGAGGACAGAGCTATCTGTCCCTAAAGAGAGAGGACAGAGCTATCTGTCTCTAAAGAGAGAGGACAGTGCTATCTGTCCCTAAAGAGAGAGGACAGTGCTATCTGTCCCTAAAGAGAGAGAGTACAGAGCTATCTGTCCCTAAAGAGAGAGGACAGTGCTATCTGTCCCTAAAGAGAGAGAGGACAGAGCTATCTGTCCCTAAAGAGAGAGTACAGAGCTATCTGTCCCTAAAGAGAGAGGACAGAGCTATCTGTCTCTAAAGAGAGAGGACAGAGCTATCTGTCCCTAAAGAGAGAGTACAGAGCTATCTGTCCCTAAAGAGAGAGGACAGTGCTATCTGTCCCTAAAGAGAGAGGACAGAGCTATCTGTCCCTAAAGAGAGAGTACAGAGCTATCTGTCCCTAAAGAGAGAGGACAGAGCTATCTGTCTCTAAAGAGAGAGGACAGAGCTATCTGTCCCTAAAGAGAGAGGACAGAGCTATCTGTCCCTAAAGAGAGAGGACAGAGCTATCTGTCTCTAAAGAGAGAGGACAGAGCTATCTGTCCCTAAAGAGAGAGGACAGAGCTATCTGTCCCTAAAGAGAGAGGACAGAGCTATCTGTCCCTAAAGAGAGAGAGAGGACAGAGCTATCTGTCCCTAAAGAGAGAGGACAGAGCTATCTGTCCCTAAAGAGAGAGGACAGAGCTATCTGTCCCTAAAGAGAGAGGACAGAGCTATCTGTCCCTAAAGAGAGAGGACAGAGCTATCTGTCCCTAAAGAGAGAGGACAGAGCTATCTGTCCCTAAAGAGAGAGGACAGAGCTATCTGTCCCTAAAGAGAGAGGACAGAGCTATCTGTCCCTAAAGAGAGAGGACAGAGCTATCTGTCCCTAAAGAGAGAGGACAGAGCTATCTGTCCCTAAAGAGAGAGGACAGAGCTATCTGTCCCTAAAGAGAGAGGACAGAGCTATCTGTCCCTAAAGAGAGAGGACAGAGCTATCTGTCCCTAAAGAGAGAGGACAGAGCTATCTGTCCCTAAAGAGAGAGGACAGAGCTATCTGTCCCTAAAGAGAGAGGACAGAGCTATCTGTCCCTAAAGAGAGAGGACAGAGCTATCTGTCCCTAAAGAGAGAGGACAGAGCTATCTGTCCCTAAAGAGAGAGGACAGAGCTATCTGTCCCTAAAGAGAGAGAGAGGACAGACCTATCTGTCCCTAAAGAGAGAGGACAGAGCTATCTGTCCCTAAAGAGAGAGAGAGTACAGAGCTATCTGTCCCTAAAGAGAGAGGACAGAGCTATCTGTCTCTAAAGAGAGAGGACAGAGCTATCTGTCCCTAAAGAGAGAGGACAGAGCTATCTGTCCCTAAAGAGAGAGGACAGAGCTATCTGTCCCTAAAGAGAGAGGACAGAGCTATCTGTCCCTAAAGAAAGAGTACAGAGCTATCTGTCCCTAAAGAGAGAGGACAGAGCTATCTGTCCCTAAAGAGAGAGGACAGAGCTATCTGTCCCTAAAGAGAGAGTACAGAGCTATCTGTCCCTAAAGAGAGAGGACAGAGCTATCTGTCCCTAAAGAGAGAGGACAGAGCTATCTGTCCCTAAAGAGAGAGGACAGAGCTATCTGTCCCTAAAGAGAGAGGACAGAGCTATCTGTCCCTAAAGAGAGAGAGTAGAGAGCTATCTGTCCCTAAAGAGAGAGGACAGAGCTATCTGTCTCTAAAGAGAGAGAGGACAGAGCTATCTGTCCCTAAAGAGAGAGGACAGAGCTATCTGTCTCTAAAGAGAGAGGACAGAGCTATCTGTCCCTAAAGAGAGAGGACAGAGCTATCTGTCCCTAAAGAGAGAGGACAGAGCTATCTGTCCCTAAAGAGAGAGGACAGAGCTATCTGTCCCTAAAGAGAGAGGACAGAGCTATCTGTCCCTAAAGAGAGAGGACAGAGCTATCTGTCCCTAAAGAGAGAGGACAGAGCTATCTGTCCCTAAAGAGAGAGGACAGAGCTATCTGTCCCTAAAGAGAGAGGACAGAGCTATCTGTCCCTAAAGAGAGAGGACAGAGCTATCTGTCCCTAAAGAGAGAGGACAGAGCTATCTGTCCCTAAAGAGAGAGGACAGAGCTATCTGTCCCTAAAGAGAGAGGACAGAGCTATCTGTCCCTAAAGAGAGAGGACAGAGCTATCTGTCCCTAAAGAGAGAGGACAGAGCTATCTGTCCCTAAAGAGAGAGGACAGAGCTATCTGTCCCTAAAGAGAGAGGACAGAGCTATCTGTCCCTAAAGAGAGAGGACAGAGCTATCTGTCCCTAAAGAGAGAGGACAGAGCTATCTGTCCCTAAAGAGAGAGGACAGAGCTATCTGTCCCTAAAGAGAGAGGACAGAGCTATCTGTCCCTAAAGAGAGAGGACAGAGCTATCTGTCCCTAAAGAGAGAGGACAGAGCTATCTGTCCCTAAAGAGAGAGGACAGAGCTATCTGTCCCTAAAGAGAGAGGACAGAGCTATCTGTCCCTAAAGAGAGAGGACAGAGCTATCTGTCCCTAAAGAGAGAGGACAGAGCTATCTGTCCCTAAAGAGAGAGGACAGAGCTATCTGTCCCTAAAGAGAGAGGACAGAGCTATCTGTCCCTAAAGAGAGAGGACAGAGCTATCTGTCCCTAAAGAGAGAGGACAGAGCTATCTGTCCCTAAAGAGAGAGGACAGAGCTATCTGTCCCTAAAGAGAGAGAGAGTACAGAGCTATCTGTCCCTAAAGAGAGAGGACAGAGCTATTTGTCCCTAAAGAGAGAGGACAGAGCTATCTGTCCCTAAAGAGAGAGGACAGAGCTATCTGTCCCTAAAGAGAGAGGACAGAGCTATCTGTCCCTAAAGAGAGAGGACAGAGCTATCTGTCCCTAAAGAGAGAGGACAGAGCTATCTGTCTCTAAAGAGAGAGGACAGAGCTATCTGTCCCTAAAGAGAGAGGACAGAGCTATCTGTCCCTAAAGAGAGAGGACAGAGCTATCTGTC
>NC_050174.1:48268705-48333705 GCF_008315115.2 Sander lucioperca
AGACACAGCAAGTCCTGTTTTCACCTTTATGACGCAAAAAAAAAACTGGCTGGTAAAAAGTCCTGACTGGTGGTCAAAAAAGTTAAATTCAGGCCCTGGTGTGTGTGTATTTGGTTGTGTTGTGTGTATTTGGTTGTGTTGTGTGTATTTGGTTGTGTTGTGTGTATTTGACTGTGTTGTGTGTATTTGACTGTGTTGTGTGTATTTGACTGTGTTGTGTGTATTTGACTGTGTTGTGTGTATTTGACTGTGTTGTGTGTATTTGACTGTGTTGTGTGTATTTGACTGTATTTGACTGTGTTGTGTGTATTTGACTGTGTTGTGTGTATTCGACTGTGTTGTGTGTATTTGACTGTGTATTTGGCTGTGTTGTGTGTATTTGACTGTGTATTTGACTGTGTTGTGTGTATTTGACTGTGTATTTGACTGTGTTGTGTGTATTTGACTGTGTATTTGACTGTGTTGTGTGTATTTGACTGTGTTGTGTGTATTTGACTGTGTATTTGGCTGTGTTGTGTGTATTTGGCTGTGTTGTGTGTATTTGACTGTGTTGTGTGTATTTGACTGTGTTGTGTGTATTTGACTGTGTATTTGACTGTGTTGTGTGTATTTGACTGTGTTGTGTGTATTTGACTGTGTATTTGACTGTGTTGTGTGTATTTGACTGTGTATTTGGCTCTGTTGTGTGTATTTGGTCTGTGTTCTGCTTCGCTGCCACTTTCACAAAAACAGGCGCAGCGTAGCTTCCACTCTGTAGCAAAGATGGCGGCCTTAGAGGGCGAGTAGCGTCCAGCGATCCGGACTCAACGTTTGGACCGTTTTGGTGCAGCATCCGTCAGACAGAACGCACAAAGGGACTGTTCGTTATTTAATTAAGGGGCCACCGGAGGAGTGTTGTGGCCTCTAACCTAAAAAGACGTGACCCTCCCCTCGTCAGTAATAATTTTTCTATGACCCTCCAATATGATATGAAAAAAAGGAATGACCCTCCCCTCGCGCGCAAGTTTGCACTTAGCAAAGAAGTACAGATACCATTTGATTTTTACAGCCATGATGTACAGGAGTTAACCTCTGCATTCTCATCTTACACATCCCACTCCTCTGTTATGGTGGGGGAGCCATTTCAGTAGATTTACTCACTAACATTGTTATGGAAACACAATAAGCATGGAAACTAAATGCACACTTCCTGTATTACTTCAAATACTAAGTTACTCCTCTAGTAAACTAGTATTCACATGAAATAAAATAATAAAACATTGAGACCATTCAGCAAAGCACTCTGGGATATAACCAATTCAACACTGGTTGCTATGGACTTGTCACTATCGTCATTGTATATTTTAGCACATAGGTAAAGCTGCCGAAGCTAAACATTATATTCCAAAACACATATGTTTATTTTTAAAGCAGATTTTAAATTACATTGTAACAATTTAACAATTGGCCCTTATGAAATCCAGTCACGGCACGGCTGTCTTGGAACGCAACAGACAGACGCTTAAATTCAACTAAAATGTAACAGTGACCAATCAGTGTTGGACCTCCAGTCTGTTGAGATGCCTCTCCAAACTCACCATAAAACGTTAAGACACGTTGAGAAAAAAGATCCGCATTTTGCCGTAATCCAATGACACGAAAAAAAGTAATCCACAGCAATCAGTAAATCAATAGTCACGGTGAATCCAGCAAGGCCGATACGAGCGTCCCATTCACCAGCCAGCTCCAAACAGGTGAACGAGGCCTCTCCACTTCACCGTTTAAACAAAGTGGAATAAACATATAAAAGTCCAAATCTACACAAAACCTGCGTCAATTAGTAAGCTGACATCACATTTATATACATGGCATTTAGGAAACCTTTATTGCAACGTTGGCACGGCAACATGTCCAGACTAGTGTAACAGTAACTTTAGTTTTTTGCGTCCTGCTGCTCCCATCATCAGCCAGGTAATACTTGTTTTACTAAAGCAGTATATGAAATCAGATGTATTACCTACCACCATTTAGTTGTTTTGTGTTATTTAAGATATTTATAAAATATCTGGTCATGCCAGATGTAATTATTCCACTAATTTTTTAAACAATGCAATTACCTGTTTGAGCCACCAGGGGGCAGTGCTCCTCCCCCCCCCTCCAGCAAACTCCGTGTATGCGGTCAGGCCATCTGCTAGGGGGCCGAGACTGAGAGCTACATGGATAAATATGCACCAAATAAGCCACTTTGAAATTTTGCTCTTTTCATGAATAAAAAAGTTGGGTGCCCCCCCCCCCCCTCCTAGACTAAAAAATGTTGGGTGACCCTCCCCTCAACAAAGAATAAAAATACATGACCCTCCCCTATTTGCTCCGGTGGTCCATTCCATAAATACCGAACGGTCCCTAAGTGTAAGAACAGAAGTGTACGGGTCGAGTCTTCAAACATCTACATCTCTGTTCTGTGAACACAGGAAGTTCACCTTCACAATAAAAGCCCAGGTGATAGTCGGTACCTGCGGTGTCTCTCCAGTAAAACACAACTGCTGCTCTTCATCCTCAGACTTTCATCCTCCTCTTCCTCTGCAGGGGCAGCAGCCGCCTGCAGAGCGGCAGAGTCGATGGTGGACAGAGTCTGATCCCTAACAGAACCAGGACCAGAACTAGGACCAGGGCTGGTCTCTGCAGGCAGTCTGTCAGTCATCTGGATCAGAACCGGGATCAGTCTGCACCAGATTATTACGACAGGAATTAGAGGAGGAGAGAAACTATAGTTATATCTGTGGATAACATTTTGATTATTTAAGTGTGACGGTCAATCTGAACTTCTATGAGTTCTCTTTATGTCATATATGAAATCAGGGCTCTCAAGTGTCACGCATTGAGCGTCTTTTGTCACGCACTCCCGCCACACATTGTATTTCTCACGCGGAAATACTATTTATAATATATTTAATATGCCGCAGCACCCAAAATTTCTCTGGCGCACCGCTCTCACTACGGAACTGGCGTCTCCCCTGGAGTTCTTAGTTGAGTCGGCCACTTATCAGCCAATCAAAAAAAAGGGACTACACAATAGCCAAACAGAAAATAGCACTATTGTATCTGAGTAAGATTTAACGCAACAACCAATGAAAAAAAAGAAGCATAGAGCAGCGTACAGACACTTCCCTAAACGTTGTCTCATTCAGAGACCAGAGACCCAAACGTGGCTCTGAGTCTGTCAGGAGGTCTGAGATCTACCCTATCAGCAGGCTATGGTGCAGGTAGATTATTTTCTGAAATATAGTGACTATTATAACTTTAGTTTTAGAATGTCACTCTTGCCTGTCTTCAAAACTTGAGAGCCCTGTGAAATACGTTACATGTCAACAAACTCTTCATATGTCTACTAATCGTTATGCTCGTTGGTTTCTTTGTGTTTTAACATCCAGGGACTACACACAGCCTTTAACTCATGTATAATCATAACTTTTACTCATTTACTCGGTCTCCTTCTTAAAATATAATAACTCACCTGAGTGTTGGAGTCAGTCTGTGAACGAGCCTCACCTATCCTCCAGGTGCAACAACTTCCTGGTCACATGATGCCTTCAGGACTTCTTCTTCTTCTTCTTAATTAGGGTTTTACTGCGGTTGGCATCCCATGTGTCATTACTGCCTCCTACTGGTGTTAACCGTCAGCTAACCTTCAGAAATGTTAATTTATTCGTCCTCCCTCCCACGGTGACCGACTACCCAGCACGGGTAACCCTGACCTCCACTCCTGACTTCTTTCCTCTAAGTACTTCCTGTTTCCTTCTCTTCACTGACTGCCCTCTTCCTATTATAAAGTGTCCTGGTCAATCTGCTGTGATCACTTCTTCATCTACTGACAGTGACTGCTTCTGTCCGGTTAGCCCCACTGTTTCTCACTCCTCCTTTATTTAGGATTTCATGTGCCCCACCCCCACTGGTTGGACGTCTCCCTCCAGAGGAACTCGCTGGAACCTGGAGACCTTCAGGTCTTCGCTGGAGATTTGAACTTTCGGTGAGACGCTGCAGTCTGAATGTCAGACTTTATTTTTTTAAATAATATCAGAAAAATTAAATATCAGGAGACACAATGTCACCGTTTCTTCACTGCTGCTTCTCTGTTAACTCTAAATGACCAAATACAATCAGCTGCTTCCTCTTTCTGATTTTTATATTTATATATATATATATAAATAAACTATACTGAGGTAACTTACAGTCTGACATATAATAAATATATAAACTATACTGAGGTATCTTACAGTCTGACATATAATAAATATATAAACTATACTGAGGTATCTTACAGTCTGACATATAATAAATATATAAACTATACTGAGGTATCTTACAGTCTGACATGATATAATAAATATATAAACTATATGACTATGATGTATTTCTTTATTAATCTGGATTTAAAGGCTGTAAACTAACCAGTTATTAAGTTATTTCATTGAAACTTTAGGAACCATTCAGCTGTTTGAGCAGGGCAAAGGTCATGAGCCTGCATTAATCATCATATTATTAATAATAATAATAATAAAGCTGGAAGCTCCATTGGTATGATAATGCCTGTCTTGATGAGAGAAAGGTCTCCTGGTGAAGGTCTCTGGTTATTGTTTCTAGATTTTAAAGTTCAGCTTCAGAATAATTAGGAATCTTTCCTGAACTCATTCTCATGTCTTTGGATAAAGCAGATCCTTCACCACCACAACTAATGAAAATCTAACTTTATTCAAACTTCTTTTTACAAAATACAAACAGAGGACAGGAAGTGTTTGTTGACAGGATAAACAGGACGTGTTTGTTTACAGGATAAACAGGAAGTGTTTACATGCGACAGGTGTCGTGAAAGGCCTCCAGGGTCCTAAAGTCCCTCCACGTTGGAGGAAGTCCGTCCTGCAGGAAACGACCGCAGCGCTGACACGGAGACTGGAAGATTTTAATGTAGCTCCGCAGCCAGGTCTACGGAGAGACAGACAGGTAGAGAGACAGGGGAGACAGGTAGAGAGACAGAGACAGACAGGTAGAGAGACAGAGACAGACAGGTAGAGAGACAGGGGAGACAGGTAGAGAGACAGAGACAGACAGGTAGAGAGACAGGGGAGACAGGTAGAGAGACACAGACAGACAGGTAGAGAGACAGGGGAGACAGGTAGAGAGACAGACACAGACAGGTAGAGAGACAGAGACAGGTAGAGAGACAGACACAGACAGGTAGAGAGATAGAGACAGGTAGAGAGACAGAGACAGACAGGTAGAGAGACAGAGACAGGTAGAGAGACAGACAGGTAGAGAGACAGAGACAGACAGGTAGGAAGGCAGGCAGACAGTTTGAGAGACACATAGACAGGTAGGTAGAGAGAGACAGACAGGTAGGCAGAGAGACAGGTGGAGAGACAGACAGGCAGACAGACAGAGTTAAAAAGATAATTTCGTTTTTCTTTTCCATCCTGGACTCTCTGTCTCCATGTGTGTGTGTGTGTGTCTGAATGTCTGATGGAACAACAGTCTGTGAAACTGGTCCAGTATTAAACCAGAACCAAGCTGTAATGTAACCCTACAGGACTAATGTTCAGCAGCTGTTAGAGTCACTAAAAGTTCTGTTGTTGCTGCTGACAGACTCAGATTATTATTCTAAGAGTCTGACAACATTATGGGATGGATCCCTACAGAGATAGACCTTTTAGTTAAAGAGTAAGATCCTTTTAGTTTAACATGAAACAGCCCCGAAATCACCATCACCAAACCCACCAGACTCCATGTAAATAATCAGGACTTTTAGCGTGTATAGAGCCAGCATATTTCCACCAGACTCCATGTAAATAATCAGGACTTTTAGCGTGTAGAGAGCCAGCATATTTCCACCAGACTCCATGTAAATAATCAGGACTTTTAGCGTGTATAGAGCCAGCATATTTCCACCAGACTCCATGTAAATAATCAGGACTTTTAGCGTGTATAGAGCCAGCATATTTCCACCAGACTCCATGTAAATAATCAGGACTTTTAGCGTGTAGAGAGCCAGCATATTTCCACCAGACTCCATGTAAATAATCAGGACTTTTAGCGTGTATAGAGCCAGCATATTTCCACCAGACTCCATGTAAATAATCAGGACTTTTAGCGTGTATAGAGCCAGCATATTTCCACCAGACTCCATGTAAATAATCAGGACTTTTAGCGTGTATAGAGCCAGCATATTTCCACCTGACTCCATGTAAATAATCAGCACTTTTAGAGTGTATAGAGCCAGCATATTTCCACCAGACTCCATGTAAATAATCAGGACTTTTAGCGTGTATAGAGCCAGCATATTTCCACCAGACTCCATGTAAATAATCAGGACTTTTAGCGTGTATAGAGCCAGCATATTTCCACCAGACTCCATGTAAATAATCAGGACTTTTAGCGTGTATAGAGCCAGCATATTTCCACCAGACTCCATGTAAATAATCAGGACTTTTAGCGTGTATAGAGCCAGCATATTTCCACCAGACTCCATGTAAATAATCAGGACTTTTAGTGTGTATAGAGCCAGCATATTTCCACATGTAAATGGGTGAATTAAGGGTTAATTTCAACCAAACCAGAGTGGTGATTGTTGGAACAGTGGAAAGATGAACCAAGACGGCTTTTGGTAGTTTTATTTAGTTTCTGTCCACTGTGAATGAAGTGTGTTTTACGATGAAAAAAGCCCTGATTATTTACATGGAGTCTGGTGGGTTTGGTGATGGAAACTGGAAACTGTGTCTCACCATGAAGGAGCGGACGACGACGTCAGGCATCTGGGGCAGCTGGTAGTGCAGCAGGGCAGTAGTGGCATGGTCCGTTACCTAGCAACAACACAACCAATCAGAGCACTGCTCACTCAGCTCAGCTGTGCAGCTCTCTGATTGGTTCAGAGGAGGAAGTGTCTTACCTTCTGGAACACCTGATACTGAGACTTGGTCCATATGTCCAGCTGAGGAGACAGACAGAGAGACAGACAGGTAGAGAGAGACAAACAGACAGATATAGGCAGACAGGTAGAGAGACATACAGACAGACAGACAGGCAGGCAGACAGATAGAGAGACAGACCGTTAAAAAGCTTGCTAAGTCACAATTTTCTTTTATTAAAACTTTACAAGTATCCTACAAAATATAATTTACTTCTCATATGTTCATATCAAATATGAATTATAATGTCTTGCATATCTATTCAATATTAACCTATTATTAAAATATTTTAGTTTCAAAACATAAATTCATTCAGAAATTCAGAAAAAAGGCAAACAAACAAACAGACCTTTCCGTCCTCGCTGTAAACGTTCTCATTGAAACCTCGAACAATAGTTCTGTCGATGAACAACGAACGCATCACGACGATGCCCTTCAACACTTTCCCCAGGGTCACCTGAGAGACAGACAGGTAGAGACAGACAGGTAGAGACAGACAGGTAGACATACAGGTAGAGACAAACAGGAAGAGACAAAGAAGAGAGAGAGAGACAGGTAGACAGAGACAGACAGTAAAGAGACAGAGAGGTAGAGACAAAGAGGAGAAAGAGAGACAGGTAGAGACAGACAGGAGAAAGGCAGACAGACAGATAGGTAGAGACAGACAGAGAGAGGCAGACGGGTAGATACCGAGAGAGGGAGACAGACAGATAGAGACAGACAGGTCTGTTACTGTAGAATCAATGTTTTTATCATTTTAACACTGATGACACCGTTAGAACTCAATAAAGGAGTTGGGGTCTGTTTTCAGTCCGTCGATCAGGCCCGTCCCTGAGGAGCAGACCCCTCCCTGTTGAGTAAACCCCTCCCTGTTGAGAAGGGACCTTCCTGTCAAGTAGACCCCTACCTGTCGAGTAGACCCCTCCCTGTTGAGAAGGGACCTTCCTGTCAAGTAGACCCCTACCTGTCGAGTAGACCCCTCCCTGATGAGTAGACCCCTCCCTGATGAGTAGTCCCCTCCCTGTCGAGTAGACCCCTCCCTGTTGAGAAGGCCCCTCCCTGTCGAGTAGAGACCTCCCTGTCAAGTAGTCCCCTCCCTGTCGAGTAGACCCCTCCCTGATGAGTAGACCCCTCCCTGTTGAGAAGGGACATCCCTAAAGGTGTAGACCCCTCCCTGTTGAGAAGGGACCTCCCTGATGAGTAGACCCCTTCCTGTTGAGAAAGGACATCCCTAAAGGTGTAGACCCCTCCCTGTCGAGTAGACCCCTCCCTGTTGAGAAGGGACCTCCCTAAAGGTCTAGAACTCTCCCTGTCGAGTAGACCCCTCCCTGTCGAGTAGACACCTCCCTGACAAGTAGACCCCTGCCTGCCAAGTAGACCCCTCCCTGTTGAGAAGGGACCTCCCTGTCAAATAGACCCCTCCCTGTTGAGAAGGGACCTCCCTGTCGAATAGACCTCTCCCTGTCGAATAGACCCCTCCCTGTTGAGAAGGGACCTCCCTGTCGAATAGACCTCTCCATGTCGAGTAGACCCCTCCCCGTTGAGAAGGGACCTTTCTGTCGAGTAGACCCCTCCCTGTCTAATAGACTTCTCCCTGTCGAATAGACCTCTCCCTGTTGAGTAGACCCCTCTGTCGAGTAGACCCCTCCCTGACGAATAGACCCCTCCCTGACGAGTAGACCCCTCTCTGTTGAGTGGACCCCTCCCTGATAACTAGACCCCTCCCTGTTGAGTAGACCCCTCCCTGATGAGTAGACCCCTCCCTGACAAGTAGACCCCTCCCTGTTGAGAAGGCCCCTCCCTGACAAGTAGACTCCTCCCTGTCGAGCAGACCCCCTCCCTGTTGAGTAGACCCCTCCCTGTTGAGTAGACCCCTCCCTGACAAGTAGACCCCTGCCTGACAATTAGACCCCTCCCTGTTGAGAAGGGACCTCCCTGTCGAGTAGACCCCTCTGTCGAGTAGACCCCCCCGACGAGAAGACCCCTCCCTGTCGAGTAGACCCCTCCCTGATGAGTAGACCCCTCCCTGATGAGTAGACCCCTCCCTGTTGAGAAGGCCCCTCCCTGACAAGTAGACCCCTCCCTGACAAGTAGACCCGTCCCTGATGAGTAGACCCCTGCCTGTTGAGTAGACCCCTCCCTGACAAGTAGACCCCTCCCTGTCGAGTAGGCCTCTCCCTGTTGAGTAGACCCCTCCCTGTCGAGTAGACCCCTCCCTGACGAGTAGGCCCCTCCCTGACGAGTAGGCCCCTCCCTGTCGAGTAGACCCCTCCCTGTCGAGTAGACCCCTCCCTGACGAGTAGACCCCTCCCTGACGAGTAGGCCCCTCCCTGTCGAGAAGGCACCACCCCTCCATGTCTGCTCCGCCCCTCCATGTTGTCCCCACTATGAAATATTTTCTGTTCATTCTGAAGCCGACAGACTGAAGGTCTTCATGAGAAACGTTTTCTTTTCGTATGGAGAAGCAGAGAAGCTGTAGCACGATGTAACATCATCACAGCCCTGAACTCTATCCAGAAAACAACTTTGAAAGTTGTTTGCTTGTCATCTTGCAGAGAGAGCTGATAAAGTTTGAATTCAGACATCATGATGTTATTTCGGCTTACTTTTTACCTGTTCATTAAAATCTTTAAAAAAAGCGTTCCTGAACCTCAAGTAGCGCTGGAAGTTATCCAGACGTCACGTTTACTTTTTGCTCTTCCAGATGATGTTATGAATCCACACGTGACGCTGTTTGATTTCCCGACATATCTGGGACTTCCACAGCAGGAACAAAGCAGCAACAACGGTTATTTCAGCTATTTGATGATGAAAACAGGTCATCAACAGAGGAAAGATAAGTTGGAGCCTACAGATCTACACCGGCGGGGAACGCCATTACACACAACTGATCACTAGAGTAAAGCTACATGAACACCGTTAGAGAGTACAGTGTCTGTAATAATAATTACATTTATATATGTAATTATAACTACCAGCAGCACAGCAGACGTCCCGTTGGGTCTGAACAGCTCGATGGTCATATCAGGAAACATCCTGCCAATCCGAGAGATGACGTCATCCACGTACCTGCACACACACAGTATCACAGGATATATATACCATATATATATACCCACACACAGAGTATCCCAGTTTATATATATAACCACACACAGAGAGTTTATACATTCACCTAAAGGATTATTAGGAACACCATACTAATACCGTGTTTGACCCCCTTTCGCCTTCAGAACTGCCTTAATTCTTCGTGGCATTGATTCAACAAGGTGCTGGAAGCATTCTTTAGAAATGTTGGCCCATATTGAGAGGATAGCATCTTTCAGTTGATGGAGATTTGTGGGATGAACATCCAGGGCACGAAGCTCCCGATCCACCACATCCAAAAGATGTTCTATTGGGTTGAGATCTGGTGACCGTGGGGTCCATTTAGTCCGTTTAGTACGGTGAACTCATTGTCATGTTCAAGAAACCAATTTGAAATGATTGGAGCTTTGTGACATGGTGCATTATCCTGCTGGAAGTAGCCATCAGAGGATGGTACATGGTGGTCATAGAGGGATGGACATGGTCAGAAACAATGCTCAGGTAGGCTGGGGCATTTAAATGATGCCCAATTGGTACTAAGGGACCTAAAGTGTGATAAGAAAACACCCCCCACACCATTACACCACCACCACCAGCCTGCCCAGGTCCAATTTTGGTGCGCTCGTTCAAATTGTAGCCTCATTTTCCTGTTTTTAGTGGAGATGAGTGGTACCCGGTGGGGTCTTCTGCTGGTGTAGCCCATCCGCCTCAAGGTTGTGTGTGTTGTGACTTCACAAATGCTTGGCTGCATACCTCGGTTGTAACGAGTGGTTATTGGAGTCAAAGTTGATCTTCTATCAGCTGGAATCAGTCGGCCCATTCTCCTCTGACCTCTAGCATCAACAGGACTGCAGCATACTGGATGTTTTTCCTTTTTCAGACCATTCTTTGTAAACCCTAGAAATGGTTGTGGGTGAGAATCCCAGTAACTGAGCAGATTGTGAAATACTCAAACCAGCCCGTCTGTAACCAATAACCATGCCACGCTCAAAGTTGCTGAGATCACCTTTCTGTCCCAGTCTGACATTCAGTTTGGAGTTCAGGAGATTGTCTAGACCTGGACCACACCCCTAAATGCATTGAAGCAGATCCAAGTGATTGGTTGATTAGATAATTGCATTAACGAGAAATCTTACAGGTGTTCCTAATAATTCTTTAGGTGAGTGTATATATTTTTATATATATATAAGGGCTGTCAGCGTTAACGCGTTAATCGCGATGCGATTAAGGGCCGACGCGATGCGATTAATTTTTTTTAATCGCATGCCGGCATTTATTAATTTATGTTCCACTTCACTGGGCTTGGCGTGGTCCTAACAGGCTACTATTTTGACCCTTTGCAGCACCGTTACTTATCATCAAGCTGCCACTTCCTCCTAACACATCCTGCTGCTGCTGCTGCTGCAGCATGATGGAGAAACACAGCAGCAATAACTCTGAATGGAGCTTTTTATTTTCAGAAACTCCCAGACGGCTCGTAGACAAGTCTAAAGCCATACGCACATTATGTAAAGCTGAATTAAAATATCACCGAAGCACGTCAAGCTTGAGCTACCACCAACGAAGCTAAGCATAGTAGTACAGTTAACGTGATGCTACCCGCTAGCATGCTGGAGAGTGCTACTTGCCGACCTGTGGATGAAACCAAATCCCAAAAAATGACTACAGCTCTTGCGAAACGGGTGGCAACTAACTGCAGACCTGTCAGCATCGTAGAGGACTCGGGCCGTAAAGACGTACTACAGTTGGCATGTTCTGACCTGTCTCGTTGCCGTCGAGGGGGACAGTAGTCTCACCACACAGCCTGTACGACACAGAGAAAGCAGCCACACTGGAACTGCTGCAGAGTCCAAACTCTGTCTCATTAACCATGATCACTGGACGTCAGTGAGGAATCAACATTATTTAAATCAAGTTCATAAAGTAACTTTCTTTGCATTCATTTGATTCCCAATCAAGATCCACTGGTAAGAATTGCTTTCGATTGTTAATATGAACTTAAAAACTGTTCTGAAATACAAAACAATATAATTTTAATCATGTGATTAATCGCGATTAACTATAGAAATTCAGCGATTAATCGCGATAAAAAAAAATTATCGTTTGTCAGCCCTAAAAATAATAGAATTTTAATCTTGTGATAAAACGTGATTAATCGCGATTAACTATAGAAATTCAACAATTAATCACGATTAAGAAAATGTAATCGTTTGACAGCCCTAATATATATATATATATATATATATATATATATATATATATATATATATATATATATATATATATATATATATATATATATATATATATATATATATATATATATATTTATATTAACATTTTCAAACAGGGGAAATGCTGATATTGAAACGATTGACATTTACAAACCAAAGGCCACTCCATTTTTCCTTCCTGCTTCTTCTTCTCCTCCGGGGAAACATTCCGCATTGCATTGTGGTATACGGGAGTAAAATGTAGGGTACACTCTATGTAGTGCACTATTTTCCGTGATAGGGAACAGTTTCCAACACACCAAGTGTTTCACACAGAGTCTGAACCGGTTAGCATAGTGCTAGCGCCAGCGCTACATCCTCTCCCACAATATGTCTTCTTATCTATCTATCTAATTTTGGTAACTGCTGTTGTAAAGTCACTTCAGTAAAGTCTGAGTAATTCTTTCTGCAGTACTATAGCAGTATTACTCACTGAGGAGGAAGTACCAGAGTACTGGGCTGGACTTTGGGTCGTCTCTTGGCTGAAGCTCCCATCTGATTGGCCGATCGTTTGAGTGACTGTTGATTCAACAAACTGGTGGCCAAACCGGCGTGGTACTGCAACTACACACACACACACACACACACACACACACACACACACACACACACACAGTTAAGACAAGTATTTAGTGACATTTTAAGTTTGTTTTTTTTGGTTTTTTTTTACTTTTAGTCTCAATACCAATAGCGTCAGGAAGAAAAATAAAACCAACGTAACATCACGCAAGAGGGCAGTAGGGCTGGGACGGTATGGATTTTTCCCTACCGCGGTTGAAAAGCAAGAAATTCCCGCGTTAGCGCGGTATACCCAACCCCCTTACGAGAGTAGCGTAAGTTAGAACGAGAATGGCAGGGTGACTTAAGTGAGTGACGTCAGTGCCCGTGTGGTCGCGCGAGGAGAGCGAGTGGTAACGGAGAGTAGAGTGCCACTGTGAGGAAACGAGAGAGGAGAAAGAGATAGCAAAGATGATGTAAAGTGAGTTAAAAGTGAACAATGAAACAAGCTAGAGCTTCTCAAGACACGGTAGCTTTATCTATTGTCAATACTGCCGGTAAAGTGAATGGTGTCACCCCCGAAAAACATGGGCTTTAACCATACAACATGTTGCAGCCTGAGTGCAGCCGTCTAGCAGCTGAGCAGACAGACACCAGAGAGGGCGACTAGGCTATGAAACGTGCATGCAGGCTGAAATTCAACGTGCCGTTTTATCGGGATAAAGCTATAAACAGAAGTAAACTCCGTTAGCTGCTAGGCTAATGTGCAATGGTAACCACTGCAGCTGTTAATGTGTCTACCTCAGCTGAGAACGGAGAAATGTCTGTGCCTTTCCTACTGTAATACACGGTAGGAAAGGCAAAGACATTTCTCCATACAAGACATTACACAGTATAGCGGTAATGCATTAACCGTCCCAACCCTAGTAGTCGCACAACAGCTGAAATGTTGTGTTGGGCACGGACTGTTTAAACTTTACGGAGACTACAAATAACCAATCACTCCATAACAACATGAAATCAAGGAGAGGGTTAACTTCTCCTGGTTCTCCTTCTCTATAACAACATGAAATCAAGGAGAGGGTTAACTTCTCCTGGTTCTCCTTCTCTATAACAACATGAAATCAAGGAGAGGGTTAACTTCTCCTGGTTCTCCTTCTCTATAACAACATGAAATCAAGGAGATGGTTAACTTCTCCTGGTTCTCCTCTATAACAACATGAAATCAAGGAGAGGGTTAACTTCTCCTGGTTCTCCTCTATAACAACATGAGATCAAGGAGAGGGTTAACTTCTCCTGGTTCTCCTCTATAACAACATGAGATCAAGGAGAGGGTTAACTTCTCCTGGTTCTCCTCTATAACAACATGAGATCAAGGAGAGGGTTAACTTCTCCTGGTTCTCCTTCTCTATAACAACATGAAATCAAGGAGAGGGTTAACTTCTCCTGGTTCTCCTTCTCTATAACAACATGAAATCAAGGAGAGGGTTAACTTCTCCTGGTTCTCCTCTATAACAACATGAAATCAAGGAGAGGGTTAACTTCTCCTGGTTCTCCTCTATAACAACATGAGATCAAGGAGAGGGTTAACTTCT
The DNA here is from genome assembly GCF_008315115.2 of Sander lucioperca. Lineage (NCBI taxonomy): Eukaryota > Metazoa > Chordata > Actinopteri > Perciformes > Percidae > Sander > Sander lucioperca. The sequence continues at coordinate 48,283,094 of NC_050174.1, forward strand.
CCTGGTTCTCCTCTATAACAACATGAGATCAAGGAGAGGGTTAACTTCTCCTGGTTCTCCTCTATAACAACATGAGATCAAGGAGAGGGTTAACTTCTCCTGGTTCTCCTCTATAACAACATGAGATCAAGGAGAGGGTTAACTTCTCCTGGTTCTCCTCTATAACAACATGAGATCAAGGAGAGGGTTAACTTCTCCTGCTCCAGATTTCACCGTGGTCCGAAAGAACAGGGGAGACACTTAGTTTCTCTCACTATGACTCTAGAGTCACTACTCACTCTGAAGATAATCACGGTCAATCTAACACACACACACACATATATACAGAGACACACACACACACACACACACACACACACACACACATATACAGACACACACACACACACACACACACACACAGACACACACACACACAGACATATATATACACACACACACACAGACACACAGACACAGACATATATACACACACACACACACACACACACACACAGACACACACACATATACTATGTCAGCGCGTCTACCTTGTTGGACCACTTGTAGGCCTGCAGCAGCTGAGAGTATAACGGGGTTTTGTCCTGAACTGGATCCAGACTCAGCAGACCGCTGTTATGGAGAGGATGAGACTCAGAGGGACGACCCACCAGACCGCTCAGACGCTCCAACTCACTGAGAGACAGACAGGTGGGGGGGGAGACAGGTAGAGAGACAGGTGGGGGAAGAGAGAGACAGACAGGTGGGGGGGGGAGAGACAGACAGGGGTGGGGAGAGACAGACACATAGACAGACAGACAGGTAGAGAGACAGGTGGGGGAAGAGAGAGACAGACAGGTGGGGGGGGGAGAGACAGACAGGGGTGGGGAGAGACAGGTGGGGGAAGAGAGAGACAGACAGATTATGTATGGTGGGACAAAGAGGTTGAGAGTATTAAATCTTTCAAAATGTGAATGTAGTCTGGTGGGACTGTGTGAGTCTTTAACTTAGTATTTAAGGTTAACTTTGTTTTTCTTTTCCATCCTGGACTCTCTGTCTCCATGTGTGTGTGTGTGTCTGAATGTCTGATGGAACAACAATCTGTGAAACTGGTCCAGTATTAAACCAGAACCAAGCTGTAATGTAACCCTACAGGACTAATGTTCAGCAGCTGTTAGAGTCACTAAAAGTTCTGTTGTTGCTGCTGACAGACTCAGATTATTATTGTAAGAGTCTGACAACATTATGGGATGGATCCCTACAGAGATAGACCTTTTAGTTAAAGAGTAAGATCCTTTTAGTTTAACATGAAACAGCCCCGAAATCACCATCACCAAACCCACCAGACTCCATGGAAATAAACTACCAAAAGCCGTCTTGGTTCATCTTTCCACTGTTCCAACAATCACCACTCTGGTTTGGTTGAAATAACCCTTAATTCACCCATTTACATGTGGAAATATGCTGGCTCTATACACGCTAAAAGTCCTGATTATTTACATGGAGTCTGGTGGAGATATGCTGGCTCTATACACGCTAAAAGTCCTGATTATTTACATGGAGTCTGGTGGAAATATGCTGGCTCTATACACGCTAAAAGTGCTGATTATTTACATGGAGTCTGGTGGAAATATGCTGGCTCTATACACGCTAAAAGTGCTGATTATTTACATGGAGTCTGGTGGAAATATGCTGGCTCTATACACGCTAAAAGTGCTGATTATTTACATGGAGTCTGGTGGAAATATGCTGGCTCTATACACGCTAAAAGTGCTGATTATTTACATGGAGTCTGGTGGAAATATGCTGGCTCTATACACGCTAAAAGTGCTGATTATTTACATGGAGTCTGGTGGAAATATGCTGGCTCTATACACGCTAAAAGTCCTGATTATTTACATGGAATCTGATGGAGATGTGCTGGCTCTATACACGCTAAAAGTCCTGATTATTTACATGGAGTCTGGTGGAGATGTGCTGGCTCTATACACGCTAAAAGTCCTGATTATTTACATGGAGTCTGGTGGAGATATGCTGGCTCTATACACGCTAAAAGTGCTGATTATTTACATGGAGTCTGGTGGAAATATGCTGGCTCTATACACGCTAAAAGTGCTGATTATTTACATGGAGTCTGGTGGAAATATGCTGGCTCTATACACGCTAAAAGTCCTGATTATTTACATGGAGTCTGGTGGAGATGTGCTGGCTCTATACACGCTAAAAGTGCTGATTATTTACATGGAGTCTGGTGGAAATGTGCTGGCTCTATACATGCTAAAAGTGCTGATTATTTACATGGAGTCTGGTGGAAATATGCTGGCTCTATACACGCTAAAAGTGCTGATTATTTACATGGAGTCTGGTGGAAATATGCTGGCTCTATACACGCTAAAAGTGCTGATTATTTACATGGAGTCTGGTGGAAATATGCTGGCTCTATACACGCTAAAAGTCCTGATTATTTACATGGAATCTGGTGGAGATGTGCTGGCTCTATACACGCTAAAAGTCCTGATTATTTACATGGAGTCTGGTGGAGATGTGCTGGCTCTATACACGCTAAAAGTCCTGATTATTTACATGGAGTCTGGTGGAGAAATGCTGGCTCTATACACGCTACAAGTGCTGATTATTTACATGGAGTCTGGTGGAAATATGCTAGCTCTATACACGCTAAAAGTGCTGATTATTTACATGGAGTCTGGTGGAAATATGCTGGCTCTATACACGCTAAAAGTGCTGATTATTTACATGGAGTCTGGTGGAAATATGCTGGCTCTATACACGCTAAACGTGCTGATTATTTACATGGTCTGGTGGAAATATGCTGGCTCTATACACGCTAAAAGTGCTGATTATTTACATGGAGTCTGGTGGAAATATGCTGGCTCTATACACGCTAAAAGTGCTGATTATTTACATGGAGTCTGGTGTGCGGCGGACTCACTTCAGGTCTCTGTTGACTGCCTGCAGGTTGTCCTGGAACTCGGATATAAACTGCTTCTCGCGGCCCTCCAGGGTCTCGCGGTTCTTCATGCCATCTTTCAGGGACTCGAACACGCGGCTCACGCTGGAGCGGAGCGCCTGGATACCGCTGATAGCGTGAGAGAAAGCGTCCAGATTCACCCCAACATTCACCACGTCCACCATCTTCTCTGCTGTCTCTGCTGCTCTGGCGCTCAGAGATGACGTCAGAGGTCAAACGCTCGTTCTCAAGTCTAAATTTCCAAACTCCATAGATATCATAGATATATGAGAAAACTCCATAGATATCATAGATATATGAGAAAACTCCATAGATATCATACATATATGAGAAAACTCCATAGATATCATAGATATATGAGAAAACACCATAGATATCATACATATATGAGAAAACTCCATAGATATCATAGATATATGAGAAAACTCCATAGATATCATAGATATATGAGAAAACTCCATAGATATATGAGAAAACCCCATATATACATGAGAAAACTTCATAGATATCATAGATATATGATAAAACCCCATATATACATGAGAAAACTCCATAGATATATGAGAAAACTTGACAACCAATCACATTTCAAAATACAATCTGAACCAAAAAAACACACACACACACACACACACACACACACACACACATACACACACACACACACACACATAGACACACACACTCACACAGACACACACACACTCACACACACAGACACACACACACACACACACACACACACACATACACACACACACACACACACACATAGACACACACACTCACACAGACACACACACACTCACACACACACACACACACACACACACACAGACACACACACACACACAGAACACACTGAGAGTAAAAACACTAGCAGCAAACACCAATACAGAAAATACTAACGTTCTCATCTTTACAGTTTGAACAATTTGAGTGACTTGACACTACTCAATAGTTTATTTAAGGAAATATACCAATTTTTACGTAAGGTAAATAAGAAGGAATGAAAATCAGCAGTTTTCTTCGATGTAGTATTTTGTCTCTAGTAATTTATGGAATTACTGGGGAAAAAAACTAAAGGTACATACGTAACAGTAACAAAGAATAGTGTGACTAATCCTGCCTCTCTCCAGCATCATGTGGCAAGCTTTCTTCATCACATTGGATGTCTTCATCATCTCTAAATACTAATGAATGTGGTGTTTCCATTGCTTTCACCAAAGAGATAGAGAGAGAGAGAGAGAGAGAGAGAGAGAGAGAGATAGAGAGAGATAGAGAGAGAGACAGAGACAGAGAGACAGAGAGAGAGAGAGACAGAGAGCGATAGAGAGAGAGACAGAGAGAGAGAGGGAGAGAGCGATAGAGAGAGAGAGAGAGAGAGAGAGCGATAGAGAGAGAGACAGAGACAGAGAGAGAGAGAGAGAGAGAGAGAGAGGGAGGGAGAGAGCGATAGAGAGAGAGAGAGATCTCTGAGAGGATTTTCTTTCTTCAGCAGAGAGGAGAGGGGGAGGAGATCAGGAGGAAGAGATAAGAGGGAAGAGGAACACGCAGAAGACAAGACAGAGAAAGAGAAAAAGAGAGGGGAGGAGAAGAAGAAGAAGAAGAAGTTGTTGTTTTATTCAATTGAATCAGCTGATCAATAATCAACCTGAAGACTCAAACTGCAGACGGACGGACAGACCACAGACAGGTGAGAGACAGACAGGTGAGAGACAGACAGACAGACAGACAGGTGGAGAGACAGAAAGAGAGACCGATGAAGACAGACTGTTACAGTGTGAACATGATCATTTCTTATGTTAATCATAATATAATATTCTGGATGTCTGTTGAATTGTCTTACCCCCTAAAACCTCTGAGAAGATGTTCAGTATGTCTTTAAATGCTAACTGGTTGAACTCATGTTCATAATCAGTAAAGCTAGTTTCCATCCAATGCGTTGTGATTGTTCCTAATAATAATAAGAGTTAGGGTTAGAGTTAATAATAATAATAAGGGCAAAGCTAGTTTCCATCCAGTACGTTGTGATTGTTCTTACAGGTTGTTGTGAATATGTCTCTCAGGTGAATCTGGACTTCTATTAATTAATGTGTAAATTAGCTTGGAGCTGCACCTAATGATCCAAAAAAAAAGCATGAATGTGACTCCTGTCCTAATCTCACATACAGGAGTTCAGCCTTGTCAATTTTCAATTATTATCACAAAATGTAGCTATAGTGTATATCAGAAAATATCTAAAGAGGACAATTTGATATAGACAACAGGACTAAGCTTTTAGACCAAACTAAGCCTCTTCTTAATGAACAAGGACACGCGGACACGGCAGTCTGATGCCTCTGACATGTTCACCGACATAAAGGTTAACGTCTGAGGACTAGAGACTTCTGAGGACTAGAGACTTCTGAGGACTGGAGACTTCTGAGGACTAGAGACTTCTGAGGACTAGAGACTTCTGAAGACTAGAGACTTCTGAGGACTAGAGACTTCTGAAGACTAGAGACTTCTGAGGACTAGAGACTTCTGAGACTTCTGAGGACTAGAGACTTCTGAGGACTAGAGACTCCTGAAGACTAGAGACTCCTGAAGACTAGAGACTTCTGAAGACTAGAGACTTCTGAGGACTAGAGACTTCTGAGGACTAGAGACTTCTGAGAACTAGAGACTCCTGAAGACTAGAGACTCCTGAAGACTAGAGACTTCTGAAGACTAGAGACTTCTGAGGACTAGAGACTTCTGAGGACTAGAGACTTCTGAGAACTAGAGACTCCTGAAGACTAGAGACTTCTGAGGACTAGAGACTTCTGAAGACTAGAGACTTCTGAGGACTAGAGACTTCTGAGACTTCTGAGGACTAGAGACTTCTGAGAACTAGAGACTCCTGAAGACTAGAGACTTCTGAGGACTAGAGACTTCTGAAGACTAGAGACTTCTGAGGACTAGAGACTTCTGAGACTTCTGAGGACTAGAGACTTCTGAGGACTAGAGACTCCTGAAGACTAGAGACTTCTGAGGACTAGAGACTTCTGAAGACTAGAGACTTCTGAGGACTAGAGACTTCTGAGACTTCTGAGGACTAGAGACTTCTGAGGACTAGAGACTTCTGAGGACTAGAGACTCCTGAAGACTAGAGACTCCTGAGGACTAGAGACTTCTGAGGACTAGAGACTTCTGAGGACTAGAGACTCCTGAAGACTAGAGACTTCTGAGGACTAGAGACTTCTGAGGACTAGAGACTTCTGAGGACTAGAGACTTCTGAGGAATAGAGACTTCTGAGGACTAGAGACTTCTGAAGACTAGAGACTTCTGAGACTTCTGAGGACTAGAGACTTCTGAGGACTAGAGACTCCTGAAGACTAGAGACTTCTGAGGACTAGAGACTTCTGAGGAATAGAGACTTCTGAGGACTAGAGACTTCTGAAGACTAGAGACTTCTGAGGACTAGAGACTTCTGAGACTTCTGAGGACTAGAGACTTCTGAGGACTAGAGACTCCTGAAGACTAGAGACTCCTGAAGACTAGAGACTTCTGAAGACTAGAGACTCCTGAAGACTAGAGACTTCTGAGGACTAGAGACTTCTGAAGACTAGAGACTTCTGAGGACTAGAGACTTCTGAGACTTCTGAGGACTAGAGACTTCTGAGGACTAGAGATCTCTGAGGACTAGAGACTTCTGAGGACTAGAGACTCCTGAGGAATAGAGATTTATTTACAGGCTTTATCCTTCGTGTCATCCATCGTGTGTGTGTGTGTGTGTGTGTGTGTGTATGTATGTGTGTATGTGTATTATGGGGAATTACTAGAATTGTTGGGACTTTATAAATTCTAGAGTGTGGTCTAGACCTAGTCTATCTGTAAAGTGTCTCGAGATAACTCCTGTTATGATTTGATACTATAAATAAAATTGATTTGAATTGTGTATGTGTGTATGTGTGTGTGTATGTGTGTATTTAGTTACAGGCTTTATCAGCTCATCCATCCTGTGCTGCTGTTTGTAACAATTGTTTTGAGAAATCAACTTAATGGTTTGCAAATGTTAAGAATGATTCAAGAAATGTACCAACGCGACTTGTTTCATGTTTGTCAGCAATTTCTTCTACTTCTGTGTGTTTCATTATTATCAGTTATTACAGCTCTTAAAACGTTGGAAGAAGTGGCTGCCTTCAGAATAAAGGGCCAATAAATAATCCAATATCTGTTTCTGTTTGAAGAGAGGAGAAAGATTTTAATAAAGAAGAGGAACAGTTGAAGTCTCTGAGTCTCAGTTTAATCTTCTTTCCCTTCACATTCAAACAGACTGCTTGGCTCTGCAGCATGGTTTCTCATAGCTGTGCATGTCTTGTTTACTTGTTGATTTATTAATATTTTCTGTTTTTTAATGTGTTTTACAATTACAATGCATTGAGCTCTAAAGGCCACCATAACATTGCATTATGTTCTCAAATACACTGAAAAATATAATTAAACAAGTTTACAATAAATGTTGGAACGGAACTTACTTTCAATGAGCAGACAGACAGGCAGAAAGGCAGGCAGGCAGACAGACAGACAGGCAGACATAAAACCTGTGTGTCTGTTGCAGACCGGTCGGGGGACGGAGCCTCTTCAGGTGTTTACATCACCTGGTAACCATGACAACCACCTGTCTGAGCTGAACCTGTGGGATGTGAGGTGCAGAGGAGCTTCCTGTCTGACAACACCATGCCCCCCCTCCTCCCCCTCCTGCTGCTGCTGCTGCCGGCGCTGGCTCGCTGTCAGAGCGCCGGCCCGTTCGATGAGTGTCGCGCTCTGCGTGGCTCGGAGGCGGGGCCAGGCTGGGAGTTCTTCCCCTGCCAGCCTCCACCCGCCAACATGAAAGAAGTCATGCAGATCAGAGTCGACCCGCCAGGAATCACCTGCGGAAACCCACCGGAGAGGTTCTGCACACTGGTGAGACTCACACACCTGAACACACCTGAACACACCTAAACATACCTGAACACACCTGAACACACCTGAACACACCTAAACATACCTGAACACACCTGAATACACCTGAACACACCTGAACACACCGGAACATACTTGGACATACCTGAACACACCTGAACACACCTGAACACACCTGAACATACCTGAACACACCTGAACACACCTGAACATACCTGAATACACGGGAACATACTTGGACATACCTGAACACACCTGAACACACCCCATACCAGCCCCCCCTCAAAACCCTCCTAGGATATGGGTGGTTTGTGCCCCCAATACGACCCACAGCAGTGTTTCATAAGTCAGCACCCCCTAGTGGTGGCAGGAAATACGTCCTGATATCTAAACCAGAGAAGGTAACAATAGCGGTTATAAACACGTTGTGAACGTTGATGGTCAGTGGGGGTCCGGGGTCTTGTTGGTGAGCCTGACTGCAGAGGGGAAGAAACTGTTTTTATGGCTTGATGTTTTGGTCCTGATTGACCGCAGCCTCCAGGTGGTCAATCTCCCACCAGAGATGAGTCAAATGAGAACCTCAGGAGCTTAACGGACTGGTGACTGAAGAGTGCATGTGCCGGAGGATGAAATGAAGATCCATGTTGACTGGGTCATCTACCGACCTGTTGGCTCTATAGGCCCAGAGGGTCCAGGAGTGGGTTGGTGAGCCAGAACAACTATAGCTCTCCAGCGTCCGGCAAAAATAGAAGCTCTGCGTATCTGCTCCGGAGGGCTGGGACCGCCGGAGCTGGGACGGAGTCGGGACGCAGACGTTCTGCAGTCAGTGGAAATACACACACTGACTTTAATGGAAACCTAATGACTCCACCGACGTTCCGGAGCGGATCCGCAGCCGTTATACATCCAGTGGAAATTGCCGGTTACCCAGCGTCCTACTATCTGTCTAATTGTTCCATTGGGGGGTTGGGACCCTCAGGTTGGACACCACCCTTACCCAGCGTCCTGCTGTCTGTCTAATTGTTCCATTGGGGGGTTGGGACCCTCAGGTTGGACACCACCCTTACCCAGCATCCTGCTGTCTGTCTAATTGTTCCTTTGGGGGGTTGGGACCCTCAGGTTGGACACCACCCTTACCCAGCGTCCTGCTGTCAGTCTAATTGTTCCTTTGGGGGGTTGGGACCCTCAGGTTGGACACCACCCTTACCCAGCGTCCTGCTGTCTGTCTAATTGTTCCTTTGGGGGGTTGGGACCCTCAGGTTGGACACCATGCTTACCCAGCGTCCTGCTGTCTGTCTAATTGTTCCTTTGGGAAGGTCGAGTCACGTCTGAATTATTGATAAATGTAACAGTTGTAATCCACAATGTTACTACTGCTTGGCTTTCTGATTTCACAAACTACAGAAAGGGAATTGCGTTAACTCGTTAGTATCACGTTCATTTTGACATTCAACAGAGTTTAGTGTTGGCTAATTTATAGTTAAATGAACTGAACAGATGTAACTGGAGTCAGATAGTTAAATCCTGTTGTCCTGTTTCTGCAGTGTGACAGTTGGCAGCTGCAGTAAACGCTTTAACCTCTGACACGCTGATGGGATTAACATCAGTGGTAATCCATCACACACTGCACATGTATGTTACTGGGACACACACACACACACACACACACACACATACACACACACACACACACACACACACACACACAGTAAACCTTCTGCAGTTGTGTTCGAGGCTGCACTTTGTACCGGTGATGTTTCTGCTCACATTAAAGTCAATTATTTAACAGGGGACATGAACCAATCATTGCATTGTTTATGGGTTTTATATTTCAGACAGTGTAATATTACTTTTAGCATGAGCAGTTTGGTCCATTTTAACTCAAGCCTTTGGTCAGATAGTCCGGTTTGTTTGGGGCGGTGTGAAAGTTCACTAAACTCTGGTCTGCCTGAAAACGAGGGTCTCTGTTCTCTAGAGGTCAGTCTACTTTAGGTGGTCCGCCTGAAAATGAGGGTCTCTGTTCTCTAGAGGTCAGTCTACTATACGTGAGAACGATCCGACCCAAATATAGGAAGTGAACCAAAACCATTTACTAGCTGCAGTTTCAACCTTTCAAGACTTAAGTCGTCCAAACCCTCCGAGGATATGAGTGGTTTGGTCCCCCCCACCTCTAATACGACCCACAGGAGCGTTTCATAAGTTAGCGCCCCCTAGTGGTGGCAGACTCTCTTTTATGTCACCTTACCTGCTTTGCTCTCATCATAACTACTATAGCAACTATACACGTAAATATAGGTCTTAATTGATGCTTAAACAAATGACTTATGGGAGCTTTTTTTCGGAGAGGACAGTGCCCAAAAGCATGACGCTGGATTCTTCACACATCCAACCATTGAACCTGAAATGTTTGTACAAACTAACTAAAAGATGAAATAACGTCCTAAATCTTTCACACAGTACCTTTAAATCTTTCTGAACTCTGTGTTGTGTTGGTTTGTTGTGCAGGAGAACCCGTACCTGTGCAGCGATGAGTGCGATGCGTCCAGCCCTGACCTGTCTCACCCTCCTCAATTGATGGGAGACAGGGAGAGGGGGGGGCTCATCACCTACTGGCAGACTGTCACATGGTCCAGGTATCCTGAGCCCCTATTGGCCAACATCACGCTGTCCTGGAACAAGAGTCTGGAGGTGGTCGATGACATCGTCGTTACCTTCGAGTATGGCCGACCAACCAGCATGGTGCTGGAGAAATCTATGGACAAAGGTGAAAAAATGGAAACTCCTCATCCAATATTAAATGAAGTTAACTGTTGACACAATACAGTAACGTGAACTTTTTAAATTAGCTGATATATGGTTAAACCTCATTGGCTCTTACCAGTGTATCTCTGTGTGTACTTTGTCCACAGCAATCCCCCCAATCAGTCCCAAAACCTCCCAGTTAGAGAGGAAATGATCTAACATATTCTTATAAAACCTCCCAGTTAGAGAGGAAATGATCTAACATATTCTTATAAAACCTCCCAGTTAGAGAGGAAATGATCTAACATATTCTTTATAAAACCTCCCAGTTAGAGAGGAAATGATCTAACATATTCTTATAAACCTCCCAGTTAGAGAGGAAATGATCTAACATAGTCTTATAAAACCTCTCAGTTAGAGAGGAAATGATCTAACATATTCTTATAAACTTCCCAGTTAGAGAGGAAATGATCTAACATATTCTTTATAAACCTCCCAGTTAGAGAGGAAATGATCTAACATATTCTTATAAACCTCCCAGTTAGAGAGGAAATGATCTAACATATTCTTATAAACCTCCCAGTTAGAGAGGAAATGATCTAACATATTCTTATAAAACCTCCCAGTTAGAGAGGAAATGATCTAACATATTCTTATAAACTTCCCAGTTAGAGAGGAAATGATCTAACATATTCTTTATAAACCTCCCAGTTAGAGAGGAAATGATCTAACATATTCTTATAAACTTCCCAGTTAGAGAGGAAATGATCTAACATATTCTTTATAAACCTCCCAGTTAGAGAGGAAATGATCTAACATATTCTTATAAAACCTCCCAGTTAGAGAGGAAATGATCTAACATATTCTTATAAACTTCCCAGTTAGAGAGGAAATGATCTAACATATTCATATAAACCTCCCAGTTAGAGAGGAAATGATCTAACATATTCTTATAAACCTCCCAGTTAGAGAGGAAATGATCTAACATATTCTTATAAACCTCCCAGTTAGAGAGGAAATGATCTAACATATTCTTATAAACTTCCCAGTTAGAGAGGAAATGATCTAACATATTCTTTATAAACCTCCCAGTTAGAGAGGAAATGATCTAACATATTCTTATAAACCTCCCAGTTAGAGAGGAAATGATCTAACATATTCTTATAAACTTCCCAGTTAGAGAGGAAATGATCTAACATATTCTTATAAACCTCCCAGTTAGAGAGGAAATTATCTAACATATTCTTATAAACCTCCCAGTTAGAGAGGAAATGATCTAACATATTCTTATAAACTTCCCAGTTAGAGAGGAAATGATCTAACATATTCTTATAAAACCTCTCAGTTAGAGAGGAGATTATCTAACATATTCTTATAAAACCTCCCAGTTAGAGAGGAAATGATCTAACATATTCTTATAAACTTCCCAGTTAGAGAGGAAATGATCTAACATATTCTTATAAAACCTCTCAGTTAGAGAGGAAATGATCTAACATATTCTTTATAAATCTTTACAATCATTCCCTGAAAGAACCAAGCAGGCCTGCCTTGTTGCACCATCCACATTGACTTCTAAACTTGATATTTTCAGCGTGTAGCTCGCTAGCTCGATTGTTGTTGTTTTCTGAAGAGAACGGAGTTAGAGAACGGAAACACACAGAGAGAGAGGACGGAGAGGGACAAAGCCTGACATATTTATCCTGAAAATGTTCTTCTATTGATCCAGACTAGGTAGCATTTTGGGTATTGTGTGGTACTGATGGAAGACAATTGAGGAATAAAAACTGTTATTAATCCGTGTTTTTGTGTTTCAGGTGTAACATGGCAGCCGTATCAGTACTACGCTGATGACTGTCTGGAGGCGTTCGGTATGTCTCCTAAACGGGTCTCTGATTTAGCACCGAGCAACTTAACCCGGGTCATCTGCACCGAGCAGTACTCGCGCTGGGTCGGAGCCAAGGTGGGTAACTAGTCGTACAGGGAAAGGATAACACTAATGATCCATCCATATATACTTCTTTTAAATTATCTGAGAAACCTTCAATAGATTGATGAAGAAGTAAAAACAATGTTTGATAAATAGGAAAGGTGTACTGTTCCTGAAAGTTAGCTGAGTGTGAGTGTCCAACAGGAGGAGAAGATCGTGGTGTTCGAGGTGCGCACTCGGTTCGGGGTGTTTGCAGGTCAGAAGCTGATCAACATGCACGCCCTGTACACCCGGATGGAGACCATGAAGGGTCTGAGAGACTTCTTTACCTTCACCAACCTCCGTCTGAGACTCCTCCGCCCAGCGCTGGGAGGGACATATGTCCAGAGAGACAACCTGCTGAAATACTTCTATGCTGTTTCAAACATTGATGTTCCTGCCAGGTATCCAGCTAAACTTCTCATCATGCTGATGTTTGTTAATTTTTCTGATCACTTTGGTTTTTATTAGTTATTTGAAGCTATAAAAACGGGCTTAAACCTCATAGTGGACAGCTGGGATTGACTCCTGATTGGTAGGGCTGGTGTATGTGCGGGACTTGGAAACCGCAGTTTCACCGCCAGATTACTACTGCACAGACTTTGACTCCAAAAGGTTCTGTAGATGCTAGATGGCACCCGATACACGTGTGGACATCAACAGGGTAAAACTGCGCAGGCATCAAAACAGTCAGCATCAACAGACGTTACTTCAGGGTTAGTCTCTTATGCCCAGACCTTCCTCCACAGCACTGTGAAGGAAGGTCTGCCTAGTCCACACAGCATTCCTGGATGGGAGAAAAATGTGCTGTTGTTTATTGGCATTTCTTTAAACCAATCACAATCATCTTGGGCGGGGCAAAGCTCCGGACGGAGCCACGGTGCCTCTGCTAAATAGCCTCAAGAAGGAACTTGTTTTGGTGGAACATGTGGACGTTCAAAAGTAGTTTTAGTCGTGCAGCAGAAAACTCAGATTGGACAGATAGTCTAGCTAGCTGTCTGGATTTAACCTGCAGAGATCTGAGGAGCAGTTAACCATAGTCCTCACAAATCAGCCGGAGGTTAGAACGCCAACACAAAGAAAGAAGAAGGGGACGGACATCTGGCTGAAAAGAAGGACATCTGGTGGAATTTTCTGTGGTACCTCAACAATCCTGTAAATGAATTGCTGTCGATAAAGACTACTGCAGTGTTTATATGTCACGCTCTTGGTTGCTGAAAATTAATTTCCCCCAAATTTGGGATCACATTTCTGTTGGAACATGTTCAGTTATGTAGTTTTTGGTTTAGAGGCATTATTGGTGATTTTGCTGAGTCATTCCATTGCTACATGTAGCTATATGCTAACGTCAGGGAAACCTGTAATCTTGGCTGCCGATGTTAATTTCTCCTCAATGTCTCTGAAACTGTCCAGCTGTATAGATTTTGGTTTAGAAGCATTTGTTGGTGATTATATGGTAGAATGTGTCACTACACTCTGTAACAGTCAGTCTTCAGTTGACATCAGCGCAGAATGTTTGTGTGTTGACATCAGGGCTTAATTTGAGCCGGAACACGCCGGAACATGTTCCAGCACCTCCGACGTTGGATCCGGAACCTTTTTTATTGGATCCGGCCATGGATGTATTAAGAGAACGGATCCGGCACCTCCTGTGTCACTATGAAAAATGAATCGCCTAAATGAAAAAAAAATAAACTACTGTTTGTGTAGTGTTCAATGTTGTTATCTGTCTTGTTAGTCTTTATTCCCCATTGGAGTTCCACAAAAATCTTGTGTTTGCATTTTCGATGCGTTTTGAGGTGAATTTTCAGGGTAAGACAGAGGGGGGAGAGGGACGGAGGGAGGGGAGACAGAGGGGGGAGAGGAGACAGAGGGGGGAGAGGGACGGGCGCGGCGCTGCACTTGAAGTGACCTAGGCGGTTGTGCTGGTTGAGATTGCTGTTAGCCTCGTTTCACTCAGGGGGAAAAATGTCAAAAAGACAACAACGTTTGCTTAACTTTTTCAAATACTCTGGCCAGTCGGATCCCAAACAAGCAAAAATCGTTTCTGCCAATCAATAATGTGGAGACCACGGTGGGTTTTTTGTTTTAATTGTCCGATGGATAATTGCTGCTTGTGAAAACGATCGTTGCAGTGTACCTTTTCTTAATTTTTTTTAACATTTCGCACCGATGCAGTGCACGTTCTGAAATAAAAAATAAACATTGCCCTGATGTACACACAGCGTTGTTTAGGCTTTTTTAGTCAGAGTCAGAGAAGCTACGTAGGCAGTGTAATATTTATTTTTGGTTCCGTTACCTCCAACCCCCGTTTCGAGTCGCCGGATCCACCCCCCCTCTGCGCTCCGGGACCTCGCACTTTACAAATTAAGCACTGGTTGACATTGACACGTGTATCGGGTGCGATGTAACATCTACGTCAGGTTTCAGACGCTGTTAGACCATCTAAGCCCTTTGTTTGTGAAATATTGACCCCTGACATGTGTGTTTATGTGTGTGTGCGTGTGTGTGCGCGCGTGTGTGCGTGTGTGTGTTTCCTGCAGGTGTAAGTGTAACCAGCATGCGTCTCAGTGTGTCTTACGGGATGCGACTCTGCAGTGTGAATGCGACCACAACACAAGTGGACAGGACTGTCAGCGCTGCAGACAAGGGTTCAAATCCCGCAGCTGGAGACCGGGATCATACCTGCCGCTGCCCAGAGGCTCTGCCAACACCTGTACGTACCTAAACACACCAGGCTTGTGCACAATTCAGAATTGAATTGAGAATGACTCCAAAATTCCAATTCAATTCTTGAATTTGAATTGAATTTGAATTAAAGGAAGCAGAATTGCAATTCAATAAAAATTCAAAGAAATTCATATACATAATTTAAGTGAAGTGTTTAACAATGAAGCTTTACAATATATGTCAGATATGATTGCATTACACATTCTATAAATGATATTAGTTTGAACTACTTGTACAGATTACATTAACAGGAAATGTTTTCCCCCAGCAATGAATGTTAAAAGCTCTAGTCACAGAACAAATAAAGTTTGATTTATTGTAATTGTAATTTTGTGGAACATGATGGAACATGACTCCATTTCCCAGAATGCTTTACTTTAACCAAGTATTTAAAATGGTTACCAAACAATTTGAGGTGGACATTTGTTTGAAAGCTTCTTTTCTACACAATTTGATGGTCAACACTGGACGTTTTAAGTTTCAGAAGTCCCTTACAACTTCAGATTACAAACGTTTATAGATCTGACACCTGTAATAACAGTAACATGTAAAATAATAGCAGGCCTAAAAGGTCATCTGTACTAGTTCATTTTGAAGAACCAATTCCAACAAGAACACCTGGAAACCACAGAGCCATATGCAAGCAATGCAGTGCTCCAGTCTGTGGCTCCATCAAGGCTACTTCACATTTCAAAAGGCATCTACAGTTAGTTAGTTAGTTATATTTTATTTCTGTGTCATGCCAAACATTTTGGCCCATCCCACATGGGATTACAAGACACCACAAACTTACTTATTTAACAAACGTCTTCCTGTCGCAGATACAAATAATTCGGAGAAATACATGAATACAAATATATACATATAATATATATATACATATATATATATATATATATATATATATATATATATATATATATATATATATACACACACACATTACAACAACAAATCCTCATCTACAGTTAATCTCGATAAAGAGCTTTTTGCCTCTTCTCCCAAGCTTTATCTAGGCAATTGGCTAATTTATGTTTCATATGTGAACAGCCATCTCAGTCTTTGAGCATCGTCCATATTTACCAAATCAATCTCTGCTTTTATCTTACGAAACAAAAAATCACGCTGTTCACAATAAAAAGGACAATAGAAAACAAAATGGAACTCATTTTCTATATCATCCAAACAACACATGGGACAGATGTGTTTTTCCTCTTCTACATTTACATCTCGTCCTGTTTCAACAGTCAAAGGCAGAACACCAGATCTCACTTGAGCACATAAAGATCTTTGCCTTTTTGTCAAATTATATACAACATAATTCTGTGTGCCATATTCCGGTTTTATCATCACAAAAATACGCAATTTTGGCTTAGCCCATATATCGTCGGCCCACTGCTTTTTGTCTTTAGCAAACACAGATTTTATAAACAAACCAATATTCAGCTTTTCGTTATTAAGAAACAACTCTTCAAAACCATAATTACAAAACAGTTTGCATATATCGTTAGACCAAGGACCAAGAATGTGTTTATCCCAGAGAAATATTGCGTCCATATCTAATAAACGATTCCATAACTGGGCCATACATATCTTCCAGTGAGCCTCACATGATTCCCATCCCATGTCTCCCACTATCGCCAATGTCGGGGTATATTTATGCATACCCAGAAAATATCTTATGGCACTATTTTGCACTACTTCACAATTTAACAGACAACAAGTAAGTTAACAGACAGTCTTTTATTTTGAAAACCATCTCTTGTAGGTATTATGCTACTGATATTTGATATCATCAGTGTTGGGGTCACTACTCAAGAACGTGTAATACACATTATTCACTTAAAAAAAAAAAAACCTAATGCATTACCTTACTTGTTATTCTCTATGGATAGTAACTCATTACTCTACTCATTACATTACTGTAGCACAACACAGCAAGAGCCTGGCATATAGCTCATAAAGGGATGGAACACACGTTCAACTCACAACACAACAGTAACAGTAACATTAATTTGTTACATTACTCAGTTACAGCCAAATGTGATTATATTATGGCATTACTTCGTAAGGAGTTACCCCCAACACTGGATGTCATATGTGTTTAAAAGCATGCAAGCACACTTTTTACTTATTACTTATTGTAAATCAAGAAAACAATTCTTCTCAATTGTGGAATTCATAGAAATATTTGTTCTCTTAAAAAGTGATCTACATTGAGGGACTTTTTTCCTACAGAAGAAACATCAGGAAATCTTGTTGGACTGTGAAACCAGCGGTTACACAATCCAGCCAAACCAGAATGAAGATCATGATTTTCTTATTTGATTACTTTGAAATGAAAATAACATTGGAACAAAACTAATTAAACAACATTGAGAAATTTCAAGAATTTGATCATTATCTATAATTAGGAACAAAATGTATGCAGGGTTGAGGAGTGACTAGTTACATGTAATGAAATTATGTTATTCAATTGCAAAATTAATGTAATTGTATTTAGTTGTATTACTGAGGTAAAATGTGTAATTCAATTAGTTACTAATCAAATTAAAAGGAAATTGCTTTGCATTGATAAAGTAATCCAAATAAAGTAATCCAAACCACATTTATAATGGGTAACTTATAACAATAAGCAATTACATTTCCAAAGTAACCTTCCTAACACTGAATGTATGTGAGATTCAACACATTCTTTCTGTTGTGTGACTGTGTGGAATTTCTTCGAATTGCAACAAATTTAATTCCACTTCCTGTCATTCCAATTCCAATTCAAATTCAACTTCATGTGGAGTGGAGTCAATTCAATTCAAATTCCAATTCATGAATTGAATGGAGGCCAATTCTGAAATTCTGAATTTTGCACAAGCCTGAAACACACACACAACACCTGTATGTCCTTGAACACACATAAGCCAACACCTGTACGTACCTGAACACACACACACCAACACCTGTACGTACCTGAACACACACACTAAACACACACACCAACACCTGTACGTACCTGAACACACACACTAAACACACACACCAACACCTGTACATACCTGAACACACACACTAAACACACACACCAACACCTGTACATACCTGAACACACACACTAAACACACACACCAACACCTGTACGTACCTGAACACACACACTAAACACACACACACCAACACCTGTACGTACCTGAACACACACACTAAACACACACACCAACACCTGTACGTACCTGAACACACACACTAAACACACACACCAACACCTGTACGTACCTGAACACACACACTAAACACACACACCAACACCTGTACGTACCTGAACACACACACTAAACACACACACCAACACCTGTACGTACCTGAACTCCAACCCGTTCTCACCCCAACTTGTCACATACTGACTCTTGGTCAGCGGCTCTCAGTGTCAGATACCGACGCACAAATCACCCTTTAGTGTCCGTACAACCCAGGAGACCGAGGTTCTGTCCCGTTCTTATGCCATGTGTCACTGAAACGTACATTTTGTAACCCCACCACCATCTTTCCCTAAGCCTAACTAAGTGGTTTTATTCTGCATGTTGAAAGTGACGCCAAAGGGTCCTGACCCAGATGTAAAAAAGTGACGCCAAGCTACTCACTCATTTATTTTGCTTGTTTGTTCGTGAATCGCCTTTATTCCTTCGTTCCTTCGTACATTGTCGTTGTTGTCCTAGTAGTTTATTCATTAATTTGTTTGTTGGTTGTTGTTGTCATCTAACAAACAAACCAACAAGCAAACTTACTATTTAACAAATGGACGAACTTAAGAACTGACGAACAAACTTCCTGAACACAAACACTGTTGGTGATCAGAAAGTTATGTACCTGAACTCAGTCTGTGGATCACCAGAAGAAAACAGTAACATGTTATCTTTTTTGTCTTTTTCAGGTGAAGCAGTAGAAACAGCAGACAGTAAGTACAGTTCACCTGTTCAACTGTTCAACTGTTCACCTGTTCACCTGTTCACCTGTTCACATGTTTGTTGTGTTTCATTGCATCCCCTTCATCATCACCTCTGTCTCCACTCACAATTTTACATCATGGGACATAGTATTAGTGAAGTGAAGAATCACAACAGGTTTAGTTAATTAGTTTATAAGTTAGTAAATTAGTTAGTAAGTTGTAAATTTTGGAAATGTGTTTTTGGCTGTACAACACACAACAAGATTAACAGACAACAAAAACACAATATATTATGATAAATATAAGCAATATATAAATATATATTTTCATCAGGTGGAATTAAAATAGGATAACATTTCTGCAAATACTGATCGGTCGATCACATGAGTGGCTCAGTTTAATGTCAGAGTGCATTCTGGGCATTCGTTAATCCGTCGTTAGAGCGAGTTGACACAATGACAGATGGTGTGTGTTTAATCTGTAAATCACTTCACACACACACACACACACACACACACATACACACACACACACACACACACACACACACACACACACACACACACACACACACACACATACACTCGTTACCATGACAATCAGAGGTTTCTAAGACGCCTCAAAGCTTCAAACTGTCCAACAGGGTCAACAGATTCATTTTATCCACAGAGATCCAATAGTGATGTAAATAAATAAAGAGTAGACAGTAAACAATCTGACAAAGGAGATGTAAGAGTGGCTGAATCCACACAACTGGTCAAATATGGAAACAAAGACTCATAGAGTCATAGGGCGTTTTCACACATGAAAGTCCGAACCAAGGTCCGGACCAAGGTTCATGTTTTTGTTACATTGTCTACATTTGATCCGGTAAGTTTTGGTTTCACACTGCAGTTATGCAAGCGCACTAAAGATCTCTACGTGACAAAACTACGTCCTGCCGTCATCACATACGTGAGCTGCGTCTCCAGATACTTATAATTGATTGGTTTGTAGACAGGCTTCCCCGTCCTCTCGTCTCCTCTCTCTGTGTCGGAGTTTTTTCAGCTGACTGCTGCTCTCCTCTACTGCCGCGGCTCTTTTTGTTTTGTTGTGATGTTGAGAAGCAAGACACTGGAACTTTCTGGAGAATTTATTCAGAGACAAACGGAAACCTACACTGTACATTTACTACCACTTAACAAATAAACTGCTGATGTATTCTCTGCTCTGATAGCCGACAGCTGTCTGCTCTGACCGCATTCACCGTCACTCTCACTCTCTCATGTAGCCTACACACTAAGCACCGAGCTATTCCTTAAAGGAGCTATTCCCCGGTCTTGTAACACAAGGAGAGCCTGCCAGAGCTTCTTGTATTTGGTCCGAAAGTCCGAATCATCCAAAAAATGCTTTCACACTGTAAACGAACCGGACCATCGGTCCGGACCGAGACCACCTCTTTTGGTCGGACCAAAATTTGGTCTTTTGATCCGGACCGTGGTCCGGGGGAGGTTTCACACCTCTAATTTTGGTTCGGATCAAACTGAAAAGTCCGAAAGTCCGGACCAAATGAGGTATGTGTGAAAACGCCCATAGACTCATAAAGTCCCTCCCCTTGTTTCCACCATGGGACCTTATTAACAGGGAGAGACAAATAATGTTTAAATCCTGTTTCAATTAAGCCATGAATTGAACACATCTGATGTTTGTCAGTTTAAAAGATAATTTAGTAAGTAACATTTCAGTGAACTGATGCTTGCAGTGTTTATGTTCTGCAGAGACTTGAGTCAGTGTCTTTCAGGAACGGAAAGCTGAGATTCACTAAAGAGACTCTTCTTCCCTGACAGCGGCTGGTGACTCTGACTCAGCAACATCTGATAGACCCCCTGGCTCATCAGATCGAGTGACTGACACTACAACTACTACTACTACTACTACTACTACTGAAAGTACTACTACTGCTCCTATAACTGAGTATACCACCCCTACTGACATTATTACAACTTCTGACACTCCTACAACTGAATATACCACCCCTACTTACATTATTACAACTTCTGACGCTCCTATAACTGAATATACCACGCCTACTGACATTATTACAACTTCTGAAGCTCCTACAACTGAATATACCACCCCTTCTGACAGTCTTACTCCAGCTAACACTTTTGGCATTGACTTTTCTGACATTTCTACAACTACTTTTCTGTACACGTTGACTTCTGATGAAGCTGACGTTACTATAACTGAATATACCACCCCTACTGAACCTTTAGGCACTTCCACTGCTGACTTTACTACGACTACAGAAATTTCTACGACTACTTTTCTGTACATGTTGACTTCTGATGAAGCTGACGTTACTATAACTGAATATACCGCCCCTATTGACACTTTCAGCACTTCCACTACCGACTTTACTATGACTACAGACAGTTTTACAACTACTTTCACGTACATGTTGACTTCTGAATCAGCTTCTACAAGCACAGTGAGTCCATCTGCTGTCACAAATACAGCCAGTACTTCTTCTACCACTGACACATTGAGTATTACTTCTGCTGAAACAAGTACTAGCAGTGAAACTA
The DNA here is from genome assembly GCF_008315115.2 of Sander lucioperca. Taxonomy (NCBI): domain Eukaryota; kingdom Metazoa; phylum Chordata; class Actinopteri; order Perciformes; family Percidae; genus Sander; species Sander lucioperca. The sequence continues at coordinate 48,304,937 of NC_050174.1, forward strand.
GCACTGTTTTCGACAAAGACAGTGTTCTTACTTTTAGTACCATCATGACTGAAACTAGCTCTACTACTTACTTTGTTGGTACAAACGATGCTGGGGACTTTCCCGAAGCTGGCGTAGACTCTACGACTACAAAAGTTGACACAGTTTTTAGTACTTCAGTCTCTGATCTGTTTACAGAATTTAGCAGTTCAGCAGAACCAACAGCGGACACATTTCCTTTCAGAAGTCCAGCTCCAGAGACAGGAGACACTCTGTACAAACCAGTTTCCACAATCCCAGACACCACCACTCCCAGTACCACTGTTAGCACCTCCAGTTACACCAGTGCCAACAGCCCCACTGTCCCAGACCGCAGCACTGACTCTGAGGTGTCTATTTCTGACCCAGTGACTCCGCCCCCTGACTCCACCACCTCACCAGACAACACCGACTCCACCCTCTCTTGGACTGGTACTATCTTACCTTCTGATGGGCCGACAACATCAACCGGGGCTCCAACAACAACAGCCCTCCCAGAAATAACCCTGGCCAGTGACAGGGTGTTATCTGGAGATACAGACCCAACCAACCAGGCTGGAGATGTTCTACCCACAGCAGGAGCTGACACAACTTCTCCTGATGTTCTTCCAGAGACTCCGATCAGTGCACCACCTCCTGATCTACCTCCTCCAGAGGGAGACTTTCCAGATATTCCTCCTCTGGATGAACCTCCATCTGATGAAGGTCTTTCTAATGAACCTCCTCTGGATGTACTTTCTCCTGATGTACCTTCTCCCAATGTACCTCCCTCTGATATATCTTCTCTGGATGTACATTTCTCCTGATGTACCTTCTCCCAATGTTCCTCCATCTGATATATCTTCTCCTAATGTACCTCCATCTGATATACCTTTTCTGGATGTACCTTTCTTCTGATGTACCTTCTCCCAATGTACCTTCTCCCAATGTACCTCCATGTGATATATCTTCTCCTGATGTACCTTATCCCAATGTACCTCCATCTGATATATCTTCTCTGGATGTACCTTTCTCCTGATGTTCCTCCATCTGATATATCTTCTCCTGATGTACCTTATCCCAATGTACATTTCTCCTGATGTACCTTCTCCCAATGTACCTCCCTCTGATATATATTCTCTGGATGTAACTTTCTCCTGATGTACCTTATCCTAATGTTCCTCCCTCTGATATATCTTCTCTGATATACCTCGTCCAGATGTTCCTCCCTCTGATATATCTTCACTGACATACCTTGTCCAGATGTTCCTCTCCCTGATATACTTTCTCCTGATCTCGCTCCTCCAGATGTTCCTCTCCCTGATATACTTTCTCCTGATCTCCCTCCACCAGATGGAGCCTTTCCAAATAAACCTCCTGATGAACCTCCAGGAGTTTCACCTCCAGATGTACCTCCACCTGATGAAGGTCCTTCTAATGTACCTTCCTCTGATCTACCTCCGCTAGATGTATCTTCTCCTAATGTTCCTCCTTCAGATGTTCCTCCTGAAGTGCCCTCCTCTTGGACTCTAGATATTCTGATAGATCTACCTCCTGATGAACTTCTGGATGTACCACCTCCAGATAAAGTTGAAGTATCCCCTCCAGATGTACCTCCCTCTGATATATTTCTTCCTAATGTTCCTCCATCAGATGTTGCTCTCCCCGATATACCTCCTTCTGATCTACCTCCTCTAGATGTAGACCTACCCTCTACTAATGTTCCTTCAGGTGTTCCTCCAGAAGCACCCTCCTCTAGGACTTCAGATATCTTGATAGATGTACCTTCTCCTAAAGTACCTCCCTCTGATATATCTCTTCTGAAAGTACCTCTCCCTGATCTACCTTCTTCTAATGTACCTCCCTCTGATATATCTCTTCTGGAAGTACCTCTCCCTGATCTACCTTCTCCTAATGTTCCTCCTTCAGATGTTCCACCAGAAGCGCCCTCCTCTAGGACTCCAGATATCATGATAGATGTCCCTCCTCCGGAGATACCGCCTCCAGATATTCCTTCCCCTGACGTACCTCCTGTTGTTCCTGTAGAACTCTTGTTGCTTCCTTCTGTAGGAGGCAATGCTGCACTAGACACACGCTCCACCACCTCAAATCTGTCTGACCCTGCTGATGATTTGGTCCCAGTGGACTTTAGCTTCCCTTCTCCGGGTGAGCCATATTCAACTGACCGTGGACCAGATTATGGACCAGATTATGGACCGGATTACGGACCAGCGCCTGTTGGTGAACCTGGGAACTTTCCAGATATTTCCCGTGGATCTGTTGATATTCCTGGATCAAATTCAGTTGACTCGGGACTGGATTCTGTCTCAGCCGGGCTAGATAAAGAGGAAGCAGTAAAAGGTGGAATGGAGTCAGCTCCTGAAGCAGTAGATGATCCAGGGGTAGATTCCTCTGCAGCTCAGATGGAAGTAAAGTCTTCTGGAGAGGATTCAGCTGCTAGGGGACCAGCAGGAGGCTCAGAATCGGTTGCAAAGAAAGACTCTAAACAAGAGAAGACAGAAGAGCAAAAAGAGGAGAAAGGTACAACATATGTGTACAATATATTTAAAACACTGGGTGCACATTCAGAGATTCTTTGTAATTACCTTTTCCACAAATACCTGTGGATGCTGTATAGCCACAAAACAATAACACAATTTCTACTTCAGTAAATTATGTTGAATGTGATAGATTACTAACATTAAGCAGGTTTCAAGTGAGTGTGAATTTATATTCATGAAGGAAATCAGGTCCATCACTCCCTGCTAACTAAACCTGTCCTGTCAGGATAAGAAGTAGCTGCACACACATGGAGAACTGGCAACAATAAACTGGAAGTATAAATGAGGAGAGACACACAATGCTAAGAAAGTCCAGATGTAACTTTTACCTGCAAAAACCTGCTGAGTGCTGACTCTGTAAATGTTGAGTTTCTTTCAAAGCAGCTGCAGCAGCTTCAAATGTTTATCAAACTGCAGTGGAATAAACTGAAAAAAACATTTCCTTCTCTGTTAAACCAAACAGTCACTGAGGCCAAAGAGGAAACACAAAAGGAAACAAAAGAAGGAAAGGAAACAAAAGAAGGAAAGGAGAAAGATGACAAAGGCTACGAGAAAAAAGGTACAATATGTATAAACAGTCGTGGAACTTCCACCTACTGGTTAGCATTAGCATTAGCAACAGCGGCAGTAGAAGTAGTCACAGTATGTTTGATACTTCAGTAGCAGTGCTGAGGTCTGATTGGCCACAATTGGCTATTTGGTTACAAACCTTCTTTTGTGGTTAAAGCGACCCAGAAGATTCTGATTCCAGGAGGACCAAAGGTCAGTCAGCTGTCCAAAATCGCCTACGTCTCCTTCCAGGGTAAGAACACCTCTTCAACCTGAGACCCTTCCTACTGTAAATAGACCCCTCCCCTGTAAATAGACTCCTCCCTTGTAAATAGTCTCCTCCTCCTGTACATAGACCCTTCCCCCTGTAAATAGACCCTTCCTCCTGTACATAGATCCCTCCCCTGTTTATAGACTGCTCCCCCTGTATATACACCCCTCTTCCTGTATATAGATAGATAGATCCTTTATTAATCCTTTGCAGGAAATTACAGTGTCACAGCAGCTTCAAGACAGACATAACACCACACATCTACTCAAATATATCCATACCAATAAGTTAAAATACAAAAATATAAAAAAGGAAAAGTTATTTTTGTGCATTATAGAGTTGTATATGTATATGTGCACATTGGTGCAATCAGTCTTTGACTAAAGGTGCTGCTGTTTATCACCTTCAGGAGGTGAAGTGGGTGTGCAGAGTTGGTCAGTATTGATCCTAGTTTATTTAATGTTCTAGCACCTGCCACCTGTTGGACCGTCTCTAGTTCAGCCCCGACCACCGAGCCGGCATCCTTGATGAGCTTGTCCACTCTGTTTCTGTCTGCTGTGCGGACACCATCTCCCCAACAGGCTATAGAAAAAGACAGAGCACTGGCCACCACTGTGTGATAGACACTGCAGAGCAAAGGTTGGCAGATATTAAATGACCTTAGCCTCCTTAAAAACTAGAGTTGGCTTTTCCCCTTATGGTACACTGCCTCCATATGGCTCTTTCAGTCCAGCTTGCTGTCAAGCTGCACACCGAGGTACCTGTGGTTGGCCACCAACTCCACCTCAGTGCCCCTGATGGTGATTGGTGTTGGTTGGATCTTCCTCCTCCTCCTTAAGTCCACAACCATCTCCTTGGTTTTTGTGGTATTGAGATGGAGGTGATTGTCCGCACTCCATTTCACGAAGTTGTTGAAGAGTGTTCCTCTGTACTCCTCCTCATCGTCTCCTCTGATAAGGCCGACAACTGTGGTGTCATCTGAGAATTTCTGCAAGAAGCATCTGCCGGTTTTGTGTTGGAAATCCGCTGTGTAGATGGAGATGGTAAACCGGAACGGAGCCAGCACAGTTCCTTGTGGCGCCCCCGTACTGGTTAGAATAGTGCTTGAGACACTGTTCTGCAGGCGTACATACTGTGGTCTGAGGGATAGATATCCCAAACACCACAGGACCAGTGATGGATCCACCTTCATATTTCCCATCTTCTCACCTAACAGTCAAGGCTGAATGGTATTAAAAGCGCTTGAGAAGTCAAAAAATGTAATCCGCACAGATGCATCAGGGGTGTCCAGGTGTGTATATGCCCTCTGCAGCATATACATGAGGGCATCATCAACACTGATGTTGGGCTGATATGCAAACTGTAGAGGGTCCATTTGAGTTGACACACTAGTCCTGATGTAGGAAAGGACAAGTCTCTCAAATGTCTTCATGACATGTGAGGTGAGCGCTACCGGTCTGTAGTCATTGTGGTGGGTAGGATGATTTTTCTTTGGGACAGGGACCAGGCAAGATATTTTCCACAGCCTTGGGACCTTCTGTAAATGTAGGCTCAGGTTGAACAGGTGTGTTAAAATACCACATAGCTCTGCGGAGCAGGGCTTCAGTAGCCTTGGACTGATGTCATCAGGCCCCACAGCTTTCCTTGGCTTCAGTCCGCCCAGCATCCTCTTGACCTGAGCTGGATGAAGAATCATAGGCGGGGCTGCTGGTGGGGTAGGAGGTGGGAAAAGGGGACTATGAGCAAATTATATCATAGGTGTGTTGGAGAGAGAGGGAGGAGATGGAGCGGAAGCAGCAATGGTCAGCAGACCAGGTGGAGGATATGGAGTGATGTGGGGCAGCCAAATCTGTTGAAGAATCTGTTCAGAATCAGAATCAGAATCAGAAAGGGCTTTATTGCCAAGTACGTTGCACATACGAGGAATTTGTCATGGTGTTGTTGGAGCATGTCATACATACAAATATAAGAAGGATAAAAAGATATAAACAATATAAGTATAAACATATACACAGTACGTATTAATAACGATAAAATAAATTTAAATAAATAGTAAAATAAGTTAAACAGTAGTGAAAAGGGACGCTACAGCAGAGTAGGTACAGTGGCATGAGGAGCCAGAGGTGGGGTGTGGAGAGAGTCAGGATGGATTCCGAGCCTTGTTTAGAAGGCTAGTGGCGGAGGGGAAAAAACTGTTTATGTGGCGTGAGGTTTTGGTCCTAATGGACCTCATCCTCCTGCCAGAGGGGAGTGGCTCAAAGAGCTTGTGTCCGGGGTGGGAGGGGTCAGCCACAATCTTACCAGCACGCTTCAGAGTCCTGGTGGCGTATAGGTCCTGGAGTGGCAGCAGATTGCAGCCAATCACCTTCTCAGCTGACCGAATGACACGCTGCAGCCTGCCCTTGGCAGTGGCAGCAGCGTACCAGATGGTGATGGAGGATGTGAGGATGGACTCAATGATGGCTGTGTAAAAGTGCACCATCATTGTCTTTGGCAGGTTGAATTTCTTCAGCTGCCGCAGGAAGTACATCCTCTGTTGTGCTTTCTTGACGAGGGAGCTGATGTTCAGCTCCCACTTGAGGTCCTGGGAGATGGTAGTTCCCAGGAAGCGGAAAGACTCCACAGTGTCAATTGTGGAGCCACAGAGGGTGATGGGGGCAGGTGAGGCTGGGTTCTTTCTGAAGTCCACAACCATCTCCACTGTCTTTAGAGCGTTGAGCTCTAGATTGTTTTGCTTGCACCAGGTCACCAGGTGGTCAGCCTCCCACCTGTAGGCGGACTCGTCTCCATCAGAGATGAGTCCGATGAGGGAGGTGTCGTCCGCAAACTTCAGAAGCTTGACGGACTGGTGACTGGAGGTGCAGCTGTTGGTGTACAGGGAGAAGAGCAGAGGAGAAAGAACGCAGCCCTGGGGGGATCCGGTGCTGATGGTCTGTGAGTCGGAGACGTGTTTCCCCAGCTTCACATGCTGCTTCCTGTCAGACAGGAAGTCAGTGATCCACCTGCAGGTGGAGTCAGGCACACCAAGCTGGGAGAGTTTCTGCTGAAGCAGAGCCGGGATGATGGTATTGAAGGCAGAGCTGAAGTCCACAAACAGGATCCTGGCGTAGGTTCCTGCGGAGTCCAGGTGCCGGAGGATGTAGTGGAGGGCCAGGTTGACTGCATCGTCTACAGACCTATTGGCTCTGTAGGCAAACTGCAGGGGGTCCAGGAGGGGGTCGGTGAGGTCTTTGAGGTGTGAAAGCACAAGGCGCTCAAAGGACTTCATAACCACAGAGGTCAGGGCGACGGGTCTGAAGTCATTAAGTCCTGTGGTCCTTGGCTTCTTGGGGACAGGGATTATGGTTGAGGTCTTGAAGCAGGCTGGCACGTGACATGTCTCCAGTGAGGTGTTAAAAATGTCTGTGAACACTGGAGACAGCTGGTCAGCGCAGTGCTTCAAGCTGGATGGGGAGACAGCATCCGGTCCAGCAGCTTTCCTGGGATTCTGTCTCCTGAACAGTCTGTTGACGTCCCTCTCGTGAATGGAGAGAGTCGTCACTGAGGTGGGAGGGGGGGTGGAGGTGGAGGGGACCTTTAAGGAGGGCATTGGTGGGGGGGCCCAGGACCCTGCTGAGGTGGGCGGGGTGGAGGTGATGCACAGTGGCTGTAGCTGTAGGGAGGTGTCATGGGGGATGGTGTCAGGACTGTCCTTTTGTCTTTCAAATCGACAGTAGAACTCGTTCAGGTCGTTGGCTAGGTGTCGGTCATTGAAGGAGTGGGGGGTTTTAGGCTTGAAGTTGGTGATCTGCCTAAGTCCTTTCCAGACAGTCGCAGAGTCATTAGCTGAGAACTCGCGTTGGAGCTTCTCAGAGTACCGATGTTTAGCCTCCTTCACTGCCTTGCTAAATTTGTACTTTGACTCTTTAAATCTGTCTTTGTCCCCACTCCTGAACGCCTCTTCCTTAGCCAGCCTTAACCTTCTGAGTTTGGCTGTGAACCAGGGTTTGTCATTGTTTTAACTCACCCTGGTGCTTGATGGAACACAGCAGTCCTCACAGAAGCTGATGTATGACGTCACAGCCTCTGTGTACTCATCCAGACTGTGGGAAGCAGTCCTGAACACATCCCAGTCAGTACAATCCAAACACGACTGGAGATCCTCCACAGCTACACTGGTCCACTTCCTTGATGTCCTCGCTACAGGTTTGCAGAGCTTTAGTTTCTGCCTGTAGGCGGGGATCAGGTGGACCATGACGTGGTCAGAGTGCCCCAGTGCAACACGGGGGACGGCGTGATAAGCATCCCTGACTGTGGTGTAACAGTGATCCAGAATGTTCTCCTCTCTGGTCGGGCATTTAATATGTTGTCTATATTTAGGGAGTTCATGAGTGAGGTTCCCTTTATTAAAGTCACCAAGGACAATAACTAGGGAGTCCGGGTTGGTCCGCTCCACACACAGTATCTGGTCGGCAAGCATGCGCTGCGCGTCCTGCACGTTGGCCTGCGGTGAGATGTAAACACCGACCAGAATGAATGAATGGAACTCACGGGGTGAATAAAAAGGCTTACAGTTTATGGTGAAATACTCGAGGTCAGGAGAACAATACTGCTGGATCACAGTCACGTCGTTGCACCAACCGCTGTTGATGTAGAAACAGATTCCTCCACCTTTAGTTTTGCCGGAGAGAGCCGTGTCTCTGTCCGCTCTGAAAAGCTGGAAGCCTGCCAGCTGCAGCGCAGAGTCCGGTATTAATCCACAGAGCCACGTCTCCGTGAAGCACAAAACAGCAGTTGTAATTCCTCCACTTTGTTGGGCAGAGAGCGCACGTTAGAGAGGAATATTCCAGGTAACGGTGTGCGTGATCCTCGCTGGCGGAGACGCACCAGCGCACCGGCCCGTTTCCCTCTCCTCCGGCGTTTCTCTGCGTGAGCAAAGGTGAGCGCACCTTTGACCAGAATGTCCAAAATTTCCAGTGAAGGGAGAAGACAAGTGGGAAATAAGTCTGATGGTGTTGTTGCCCTGAAGTTCACGAGCTCTTCACTTGTGAATGAGATACGGGTACCATCGCAAGAAACAAAGTTAAAACACAAAACAAAACAAAACAGAGCGCTCCAACACACCGTGTCGCCATTCTGCGGCGCCATCTTGAAGATGATCAGATCATCAGCCAGACTCTGTTCGCCATCAGGCAGCGTACCGCCCTTCTGCTTCATGCCTGTGATCATCCCAGCCCATACCTGCCTCACTCCATCTTGCTGCAGCTGCTGTTCTAATTTCAACCTATACACTTCTTTTCCCTCCTTAATCTTCCCTTTCAGTACCTTTGAAGTTCTTTGATTTATTCCTGTCTCTTTCCCTGAAAGCCTTTCTCTTCTCGTTTAGTAATCCCCATACTCACAGAACACATCCCAATCTGTAGTCTCAAAACAGAACTTCAGGGCTTCATCAGCTTCAGGATCCCAGCATGTTGATGTTGTGATGGTGACAGGCAGCCTCTTGACAGCTGGGATGGAGGAGGGAGAGAGGTGTAGCATGTCCTGGTCTGAGCGCCCAAGAGAGGGCAGTGCAGTACATTTGGATGCATTTTTCACACTGGCGTACAAGAGATCCAGCGTTTTATCACCCCTGGTTGTGCACTCAACAAACTGTTTGAAAGTGGGCAAATTCTTAGAGAGACTGACATAGATGAAATCTCCAGACATATAAATGAACGCGTCTGGGTACTGGGTCCTGAAGTCTCGCGATAGTGGTGTGTACCATGTCACAAGCGGCTTCCGCCTTGGCAGATGGAGAAATGTAAACAACAATGGCTTCCACCACAGTGAACTCCCTGGGTAGGTAATATGGTCTTAAACTAACCACTAAAAGTTCAATGTCCTTGTTGCATACCTGTTCTTTAGTAGTAGCGTGCTTAGGGTTACACCACTTGTTGACGAGCAGTATAAGCCCCCCTCCTTTCTGCTTACGGCTCGCTGCGGGGTCCCTGTCAGCTCATATCGTGAAGCCGGTGAAACTGACCAGAGAGTCGGGCGTGTTGTTTGTCAGCCACGTCTCTGTCAGGAATATGATGCTGCTCTCCCGGTACATTTTCTGGGTCCTGACAAGGGTTTCTAGCTCCTCTAATTTGTGTGTTAAGCAGCGAACGTTTCCCATGGTTATAGATGGTAGGGCTGGTTTAAAAGACTCTATTCATGTTTTCGCCTTCCTCTTGTTTCTCTTCACCCCGGCACGCGTTCCCCGATGCTTCCTCCGTAAAAGTTCCTTCGGTATGTCATGTTGAATCCCGAATATTGAGCGACGTACCAGGTTCAACAGTTTCTGGCGGTTGTATGTCCAGGCAGTTTGCTCCATCTGTCTTGCAGATATCAGGCACATATTGAGGATTAGTTAAGACAAAAACTTGCTAAAAGTCTTGATGGTCAGGCTTACAAAAATAAAAAAAAAAAACGCTATGGTTGTAGCTTAGATAAAATACTAAAAACACACACAGCTGCACGCAACAGGCTGCTGCCTCACCTTCCCCTGTAAATAGACCCCTCTCCCTGTAAACAGATTGTGTGGATGATCTGTAATCTGAATGTATTCAGTCTCTCTGACGACAACCTTCAAATGAATATTTAATAATGAACATGTATATAAAACATCATCGTGTTAAGTCGATTCTGAGCCAGCCAGCTTTTTGATCAGTTGAGGCATTTCCCATCATGCCGTGGGTCTTTCAGTCAGCGCCTGGCCCTATAAAAACTGCAGCCGCCTTGATATTGTGAGGTTATCATTGACTATGTGTGCATGACGTCAGTTGGGATCAAGTCAGACACAAATCTACACAGCGTCATCTCCACCAAGTCTATTTTGTTTTTCTTTGTTTTTTCTATTACCATCCATCAGATGCTGCAGTAAATGTTTGCTACCGGGTTTATCAGGCTGTGTAACTTTCTACAGACAGGTCACTATGACCTGGAGTCAAAACACAAACTAACTTATTAACAGTCTGACCTGCACACATACCTGTCTGCTCTGCTGCCATGCCCATCAGTGTTCATGTTTGCCTCCCCTGTCTGTCACATGTAGGATGTCCTTCTTGCTGTGATGTGGGTGGAGCTTTGGGTGGGGTAAGGGCCATTATCTCTGCTCTTTTCAAAGCCACCAGACTCAAACAGACATTTTACCTCGGAGAACAGGATGGGAGTTGTTGCTCTACTGCTGCCTCCATTGCTTAGCTAGTTTATTACTAGGTTATTGTGGGACTTTGGTGTTTTAAAGGGTTAGAGGAACTAACCTCTCAACATTTCCTGCACAGATATCTCACACTACATTACATTACATGTCATTTAGTTGACGCTTTTATCCAAAGCGACTTCCAATTAAGTGCTTTCAACCCTGAAGGTGCAGCTAATATGTGGCTCTTTGTAGTTTTGCTTATTTAAAGCTAATGAACTTGCACTTACTACTTGTTGTCTGGAGTTTGCACCTTTAGGGTTGAAAGCACTTAATTTAAAGTCGCACACATCTCTTCCAACTGCACCTCAAATAAAAAAAATAAAGGTGCAGTCGGAAGAGATGTGTTTAGCCTTCGGTGGAAGATGTGTAGGCTTTCGGCCGTCCTGATGTCAATAGGGAGCTCATTCCACCATTTAGGAGCCAGGACAGCAAACAGTCGGGATTTCGTTTCTCCCTCGCTGTGAGGGGGCAGCAAGCAGGTTGGCTGATGCAGAGCGGAGCGGGCGGGTTGGGGTATAGGGTTTGACCATGTCCTGGATGTAAGCTGGGGCTGATCTGTTCGTGGCCCTGTATGCAAGTACTAGTGTACTGATGAGAGTACTAGTGTACTGTAGTGTACTGTAGGAGAGTACTAGTGTACTGTATGAGAGTACTAGTGTCTTGAAGCGGATGCGGGCAGCAAACGGTAACCAGTGAAGAGAGCGGAGGAGCGGTGTAGTGTGAGAGAACTTGGGGAGGTTGAAGACAAGTCAAGCTGCTGCATTCTGAATGAGCTGCCGCCTTCTGCGTTAGAAGGGGACGTATCCTTCTGATGGTATGCAGCATGTATCTACACAATCGGGTAGTTGCAGCAATGTTGGCAGTGAAGGTTAGTTGGTCATCAGTGTCACACCCAGGTTTCTAGCAGTCTGGGTGGGGACTACCACAGAGTTGTTGATTGTTATAGTCAGGTCTTGGGTAGAAGAGCCCTTCCCTGGAAGGAAAAGGAGCTCAGTCTTGTCAAGTTTGAGTTGTAGATGGTGTGTGGACATCCAAGAAGAGATGTCAGTCAGACAGGCCGAGATACATGCTGCTACTTGAGTTTCAGACTCCGGAAAGGAGAGAATTAGTTGGGTGTCATCTGTGTAGCTGTGATAAGAATGACAGACCTGAGAGAGTTCGTGTATAGAGAGAAGAGGAGGGGACCCAGGACTGATCCCTGAGGAACCCCAGTTTTGAGTGGGCAAGGTTCTGAGGTAGATCCTCTCCAAGTTACCCGGTAGGTTCGGTCTGCCAGGTAAGATTTGAGCAAAGAAAGAGCAGAGCCTGAGACACCCAGATCCTGGAGTGTCGAAATGAGGATCAGGTGGTTCACTGTGTCAAAGACAGCAGAAAGGATGACGATGGAAGAGAGAGAGGTTGTTCTAGCGATGTGAAGCTGCTCAGTAGCAGTGGAAAAGCCTTTCCAATGGCTCTTCTGTTTGTGATTGGTTTAATAAAGTCAAAAATCTGCAGGAAGTGTTGTGTTTCATTGCCAGTATTTTATCAGTGATTTTCTTTTTTAAAACATCAAAATAGAAGAGACAAAAACTAAGAAAGTAACCAAGCAGTTTAAAGTTTTCACACTGCTCAAAGGTCCAAGATGATTAAGTTTAACTAGAGGGTATATTTAGAATATTTTGTTATTTTACTCCTGAGTTCTGCAGGGTAAAATCCAATCCAAATGTATTCATAGAGCACATTTAAAAACAACAATAGTTGACCAAAGTGCAAAAAACATAGGAAGAACACAATGAACACAAAATGTTCGTAATATCAAAAGGTAACTATATAGGATCTCTGCTTCCTGCTTCTTACAGTGCAGACGCTTTGCTGCTTGCTCCTGCCTCTGCTTGCATATTTCTGCTGATAATCCTACTTTTCCTCTGAGAGAAACTATGAGCAGCGGCTCTTGGATACTTATAAATCACTGGACTATACATTTTTTGTAGATATAGTAGGCTATTGCCATATTTCAACATTTTTCTGTGTGAGCGTGGCCTACCAATAGCTCAAGCCTGTCCTAAAGTGATTGTAGCTAAAGCTAATTAGCAGCAAGATGCCTCCCTTCTCCAAGGAGGACTACTACAAACTCCTTCAGAAGATTGTTATTCTGGAAACCAAAATTCAACGGTTAGAAGTAAACCTGGAAGTGAACGGATCATGTGGGAATGACACCACTTTACCATTGACCCAAAACAATGGACAGAAGCATGCCAACACACGGCTAACTAGCACCAGCAAGACTACAGACAAACAGGAGGGCTGTGGAATAAGTAATAAATCAACAAGTGGTAGTCCTCCCTGGAACTCTTTTGGTGCAAAGCCTAAGAGTAAATCCTTTTCCTGGGAAGGACGACTAACGGGCAGGGCACAGCGCCCTGAGATTTGTGATATGAACGGCTGGCCTGCATTACCATCCAGGCAGAGCGCCTCTTCTACCCCTGTACTCAGTAGGACACAGCCATGGACAGCTGCAAAAAGGAGAATTAGCAACAAAATGCCTCCCCAACAACTGAGTGTGCAGGTGGAGAACAGATTTGCTCCTCTGCTGCAGGACCCTGGACATGACCTGGATTGCATCTCATCGTCACACAGCAGGGTAAGGACTGAGAGCAATTCAAAAAGTAAAAAGCTACAGGGAAAGCTAACGACTGGGCACCAAACTCTGATTGTGGGTGACTCTGCTGTAAAAGACATAAAAAGCATTAAAAACACCAAAATTCTCTGTTTTCCCAAAGGCATGGTGTCTGACTTAGCCCAAAGAATCCCGGATATCATGGCAGCACACCCAACTGTGAAGAACATTATACTGCATATAGGGTCACATGATGTTGTAAAGCAACAGTCTGAAGTGCTGAATCGTGACTTTATGAATCTGCTGAACACAGTCAGCTCCCTAAACAGGAAGGTGTCTATCAGTGGCCCTATACCGCCAGTCAGAATAGGAGCTGAGAGATTCAGCAGACTGTTGGCACTGAACAAATGGCTTTCAACTGCATGTACCGTCCACTCTCTGCGGTTCATTGACAATTTTAACATTTTTTGGGACCGCAGACATCTTTTTAAAGCAAATGGACTTTTCCTTAACAAGCCAGGAGTAAAGCTGTTCACCTCTAGCCTACTTTACTTTCTGCACCACACATCTGCTCCCTCGGCCAAGGACACAGGACAAGATAAATCAACACAAACAAACAAGAGGAAGACACAACAAAGTGCGGCAGTGATCCACCACAGCCCCCACCTGAGCAAAGATTTGACCATGGAGGACCACAGAGCGGAGACGAGAAATCTCAATCCCCCTTTTCAACCGTCCAACACTCCTCAAACCCCCTTACCAACACCGACGCCTTTGAGGATCCATCGCTCTCCCCATTCACCCTTTCCCCTGTTTCCCCCTGCCACATGTTGGGGTTCACTGACCGGATGGAGCAGCTGGTAGATGCTGGAACCAAGTTTACCCCACTACCTTCTCCCATCACTCGCCCCCAGCATCAAACTGACCCTGTTTGGACTAAACCACTGAAAGTAAAAAGCCAGGCACCTTTGCCCCCTCCAGGACGGCAGCTAACTCCTTCTCCCCAGACTGATAAGTATGCTTGTGTACAGAATGAAACAAGCTTTAACTGATATGTGCTGGGCCCAGGCTGCATGCCTAGTGGCACTCATGACTCTTTCCAGGACAAGCCTGGGCCCTGTGTATTCAATTCTTCATCAATCTATGTTGTGATAGGTAATAGAAAAAGAATGGTGAATCTGCTAAGTAAGAAAAAGAAGCACTTAACTGCCAACTTAGCAAATTTAGCATCCATTCCTCGTCAGTCACAGCCTGTCCCAAAAAACGAGACAGATAATTATTTTAACACACTAACATTAGCCTTACTAAACGTCAGGTCTTTGGCGGGTAAATAATTTTTAATCAATGATTTTATTATTAAACACAATCTTGATTTTATGTTTTTAACTAAAACCTGGTTAGACTATAATAACAGTGATGCTGTTCTCATTGAGTCAGCTCCCCCTAACTTCAGTTTTATGAGTGAGAATAGAGCGAATAAGAAAGGAGGTGGAGTCGCCATTTTGTTTAACGACTCGTTCCAATGTACTCAAATAGCTTATGGAAACTTTGCTTCTTTTGAATATGTGGCTCTTCAGTTAAGGTCCTCCTCTCGACCTATATTTCTAATTATCTACAGGCCACCTAAATACTGTGCATCCTTCTTTGACGACTTTAGTGGACTGCTGTCTTTAATCTGTATTAACTTTGACTGTGTAGTTATTGCTGGTGATTTCAACATTCATGTTGACAACCCCCACGATAGAGGGACCAAAGAACTGTGTTGTATTTTTGAGAACTATGGACTGACTCAGCATGTAACGGAGCCCACACACAACAAGGGGCACACTCTGGACTTGATTATCTCGAAGGGTTTGAACATTTCCAAGGTTGTGGTGACTGATGCTGCTCTCTCTGATCATTCCTGTGTTTTCTTTAATGGCACTATCTCTGTGCACAAAAGTGTCCAAACAAAGTTAATAAGAAAACGGTATATCACTGACAACACCAGTGAAACATCCATTCAGCTTTTCTCGTCCACACCCACCCTCTCAGGGGTCTCAGTCACTGAGCTTGTAGACAATTTCAATTGTAAAATTACAAATGTTATTGACGCCATTGCTCCCATTAAGGTAAAAACTGTCTCTGATAAGAAAAGATCTCCATGGAGAAATGCCATACTGGTAAGAACAGAAAAAAGAGAGTGTCGAAAAGCAGAACGCAGGTGGCGAAAAACTAATCTCCAGGTCCACTACAACACCTATAAAGAGAGACTTCGCACTTATAATTTGGAACTGAGGAATGCAAGGCGGTCCTTCTTCTCGGACATTATTGGCAAAAACAATAAATAATTCACGTGCTTTGTTTGCTACTGTCGATAGGTTAACAAACCCTCCAGTACCAGTAGCATCTGAACCATCCACAAAGGCCTGCAATGATTTTGCCACCAGGCAAAACAGATTCCAATATGACCCAATTTCATATGATTAACCGTAAATACCTGGAGGACATTATACAACATCTGAAAACCTCCTCCTGCTGCCTTGACATTCTACCAACGGGCCTTTTCAAGAATGCTGCAAATTGTTTGGCTCCAGATCTTCTACAGATTGTAAACACGTCTCTTCTCTCAGGTATCTTCCCACAGGCCCTGAAAACTGCAGTCATTAAGCCACTCTTAAAAAAGAACAATCTAGACACGTCACTAATGAGCAACTATAGGCCGATATCAAACCTTCCATTTTTAAGTAAAATCATTGAAAAAACGGTTTCTCAACAACTCAACCTTTTCTTGTCACTAAACAACAGTTTTATGCCTTCCAGTCGGGTTTTCGACCACACCACAGCACTGAGACAGCTCTTGTTAAAGTCTTTAATGACATCAACCTAAACACAGATAGTGGCACAACTTCAGTCTTGGTATTACTTGATCTCAGTGCTGCATTTGATACGGTCGACCATGACATATTCCTAGACCGATTGGAAAACTGGGTTGGCATTTCTGGCTCAGTACTAAAGGGGTTTGAGTCTTATTTAAAGAATAGGGACTACTTTGTGTCTATAGGGAATTATACATCTGAGCATACAAATATGACGTGCGGAGTTCCCCAAGGCTCAGTTCTGGGGCCTCTCCTGTTTAACATCTACATGCTTCCACTGGCTCAAATTATGGAAAACAATAAAATAAGTTACCATAGTTATGCGGACGACACACAAATTTATATAACCTTATCGCCAGGGGACTATAGTCCAATACAACAACTGACTAAGTGCATTGAACAAATTAATGACTGGATGTGACAGAACTTTCTTAAATTAAATGAAGAAAAAACTGAGGTGGTTGTTTTTGGAGCAAAAAAGGAACGATTAAAAGTCAGCACTCAGCTTCAAACGATAATGTTAAAAACAACAGACAAAGCCAGAAATCTTGGTGTAGTCATGGACTCAGACCTGAATTTTAACAGCCACATTAAGACAATTACAAAGTCAGCCTATTACCACCTTAAAAATATATCAAGGGTTAAAGGACTTATGTCTCAGCAGGACTTGGAAAAACTTGTCCATGCTTTTATCTTCAGTAGACTAGACTACTGTAACGGAGTCTTTACAGGTCTCCCTAAAAAATCAATCAGACAACTGCAGCTGATTCAGAACGCTGCTGCTCCAGTCCTCACTGAGACCAAGAAAGTGGATCACATCACTCCAGTTCTGAAGTCTCTACACTGGCTTCCTGTGCCTCAAAGAATTGATTTCAAAATACTTTTGCTGGTTTATAAATCACTAAACGGTGTAGGGCCAAAATACATTTCTGATCTGCTAGTACAGTATGAACCACACAGACCTCTCAGGTGGTCTGGGACAGGTCTGCTACACTATGACCCACCCAGACCTCTCAGGTGGTCTGGGACAGGTCTGCTTGTTGTCCCCAGAGTCAGAACTAAACAGGGGGAAGCAGCGTTCAGTTTTTATGCTCCACATATCTGGAACAAACTCCCAGAAAACTGCAGGTCTGCTGCAACTCTCAGCTCTTTTAAATCAAGGCTGAAGACCTATCTATTTGATGTTGCCTTTCATTAAATAACTGTTTTCTTATACTAATATATAAACATTTCTTATACTGAAGTTGCATTGTTGACACTGTATGACAATCTATATAAGCATAAAAAGAGAAATTCCTATTTTATCTTTTATATATTTAACTGTTTTAACTGCTCTTCAATGTTTAATTTCTTATACTGCACTGTAACTTTTATTCTCGTATTTTATCTGTTTTAAATTTTTTAATCTGTTTTCATGTAAAGCACTTTGAATTGCCCTGTTGCTGAAATGTGCTCTACAAATAAAGCTGCCTTGCCTTGCCTTGCCTATTGTAATGTATTAAAAGCCTGAGAATAAAAATATGTTTTTATACTGGATTTAAAACAGACAGTTTAGGGGCTGCTACTGCCAAGGCCCGCGGTCTCCCCTGTTCTTCAACCTTGTTCTTTGTCCCAGCAGTGTGGTGTCTTTGAGTTTGAGTTCCAGATGTTGTGACAGATGTGTTTGTGTCTCCGTCAGACTGCGAGTGTAATGGTCACTCCAACCGCTGCAGCTACATCGACTTCATCAACGTGGTCACATGTGTGAGCTGTAAACACAACACACGAGGGCAGAACTGCCAATTTTGCCGCCTCGGTTACTATAGAAACCCCTCGCTGCCACTGGACGACGAGGACGTCTGTGTCGGTCAGTAACACACGCACGCAGAGACACACACACATACACACACACACACACAGAGACACACACACACACACACACACACACAGACACACACATACACACACACACACACACACACACACACATACACACACACACACACACACACGCATACACACACACACACAGAGACACACACAGACAGACACACACACATACACACACACACACACACACACACGCATACACACACACACACACAGAGACACACACAGACAGACACACACACACACACACACACACACATACACACACACACACACACACACACACACTGCTGCCACCTGGTGGACTAACTCTCACACTGTTCACACACAAGACAAACAATAAATGCTAAAATATCTTTTCCCCTGCAATTCTGTATATAAAACATACTGTAATGTTTAATAAATAATAGCATATATTGTTTGTCTTGTGTGTGACTTGACATAAAGAAGAAAGAAAGAAAGGAAGAGTTGGTGGAGGCTCCATTCCTCTGGAGAAGTCTTTATTATCAGACCCGTTAGCGTGGGGCTGCTGGGGCCAAAGCATCTTATACTCTACAATATGTTAACTATGAAAACAGAATCATTTTTCTCAGCTGAAGTTACTGCTTCCAAATCAGAACAGAGGATGATACGTGTGATGAAAACATTGTTTTATTTATATATTAATGATGATAATGTGTGTCTGTCTCAGAGTGTGTGTATTATTCATATATTATATGTATTTATGTATTAATGATAATGTGTGTGTCTGTCTCGGAGTGTGAGTGTATTATTCATATATTATATATATTTATGTATTAATGATGATAATGTGTGTGTCTGTCTCAGAGTGTGAGTGCAGCGCGGCTGGCAGTCTGTCTCCTCACTGCTCGGAGTCCGGTCTCTGTCAGTGTAAAGGCGGAGCCACCGGGCGGCGCTGTGACTCCTGTCTGCCTGGATACACCTGGAGAGGGGGCGGAGCCAGCTGCACAGGTACACACTCATCTACAGTCATCTGAAGTCCTGACTCACCGAAGAGGCCGTCCACCGTCATTGGCCTTGGTCTGCATTTTACGCCTGAGTCAGAATCAGAGCTGTCAGCTAGAGACATGCCTCTGATTGGCTGTTCAGTTTACGCAAATTAGTGCACAAGAAAGAAAAGGGTAGAGAAGAAATCAAACAAAGGCCTGAGAGAAGTCATCTGATCAGGCCAACACATAGAGCTGCTCACAGAGGCTCAAACTATTCTAATATCTATTTATGCACTTTATGAACAGAAGACATCCCATAATAAACAGTTTGCTCAGCCATCTCCGGGTGTACGTGCTAGTTGGCCATCGGCTATAGTCTTTACGTTGTGTTCAGGAGATCATGTGATCAATGATCAATCTTTACAGAGATCATGTGATCAATAATCAATCTCTATAGAGATCATATGATCAATAATCAATCTCTACAGAGATCATGTGATCAATAATCAATCTCTACAGAGATCATGTGATCAATAATCAATCTCTACAGAGATCATGTAATCATTAATCAATCTCTACAGAGATCATGTGATCAATAATCAATCTCTACAGAGATCATGTGATCAATAATCAATCTCTACAGAGATCATGTGATCAATAATCAATCTCTATAGAGATCATATGATCAATAATCAATCTCTACAGAGATCATGTGATCAATAATCAATCTCTACAGAGATCATGTAATCATTAATCAATCTCTACAGAGATCATGTGATCAATAATCAATCTTTACAAAGATCATGTGATCAATAATCAATCTCTATAGAGATCATGTGGTCAATGATCAATCTCTACAGAGATCACGTGATCAATAATCAATCTCTACAGAGATCATGTGATCAATAATCCATCTCTACAGAGATCATGTGATCATTAATCAATCTCTACAGAGATCATGTGATCAATAATCCATCTCTACAGAGATCATGTGATCCTTAATCAATCTCTACAGAGATCATGTGATCAGTAATCAATAATCTGTCCTCTACAGAGAATGTGTGCGACAAGGAGGGTTTGATCTGTCAGAACGGAGGAACCTGCGTCGACTTCCAGCGCTGCGTCTGTCCGGAGAATGCCACAGGTAAACACGCTCTGCGGGGGGGGGGGTTGATGTCACCGCTCAGGTGTCTGATCGTGTGTGTGTGTGTGTGTGTGTGTGTGCGCAGGTGTGCTGTGTGAGAACAGAGTGTGTCTGAAGCATGGCGGTTGCCAGGATGATGCTGAGAGCTCCGCCCCCTCTCTGACATCACAGCTTTACCTGCTGAGCCTCGGTCTGATCTGCTCCACCGTCCGCTGACCCCCTCCAGGCCACGCCCACTTATGACGCCATACATGGATGAGGAACAGGAAGTGACATCACAGCTGGATACACCTGTGACGTGTTAATTTACCACGTTTGAAGAAACAAAACAGACGTTCCAAACTAAAACATATTTATAACTAATAAGCTGTGATTCAGTCAAATGTAAACATTTCTCAGGATTTTAGAACCACCGTGTTCAGACATGAAACTACACAGATTACCGAAACGGCGTTGACGCTCCACTGACATTTCAGCTGTAGACTTTCAAGACACAACACAACATTAACACAACACAACATTAACACAACATTAACACAACACAACATTAACACAACACAACATTAACACAACATCAACACAACACAACATTAACACAACATCAACACAACACAACATTAACACAACATCAACACAACATTAACACAACACAACATTAACACAACATTAACACAACATTAATACAACACAACATCAAAACAACATTAACACAACACAACATTAACACAACATTAACACAACATTAACACAACATTAACACAACACAACATTAACACAACATTAACACAACATTAACACAACACAACATTAACACAACATTAACACAACACAACATTAACACAACATTAACACAACATTAATACAACACAACATCAAAACAACATTAACACAACACAACATTAACACAACATTAACACAACACAACATTAACACAACACAACATTAACACAACATTAACACAACATTAACACAACACAACATTAACACAACATTAACACAACACAACATCAACACAACATTAACACAACATTAACACAACACAACATTAACACAACACAACATCAACACAACATTAACACAACATTAACACAACACAACATTAACACAACACAACATCAACACAACATTAACACAACATTAACACAACATTAACACAACACAACATCAACACAACATTAACACAACATTAACACAACACAACATCAACACAACATTAACACAACACAACATTAACACAACACAACATTGAAACTACACAGATTACCGAAACGGCGTTGACGCTCCACTGACATTTCAGCTGTAGACTTTCAAGACACAACACAACATTAACACAACACAACATTAACACAACATTAACACAACACAACATTAACACAACATTAACACAACACAACATTAACACAACATCAACACAACATTAACACAACATTAACACAACACAACATTAACACAACATTAACACAACATTAATACAACACAACATCAAAACAACATTAACACAACACAACATTAACACAACATTAACACAACACAACATTAACACAACATTAACACAACACAACATTAACACAACATTAATACAACACAACATCAAAACAACATTAACACAACACAACATTAACACAACATTAACACAACATTAATACAACACAACATTAACACAACACAACATTAACACAACATTAACACAACACATTAACACAACACAACATCAACACAACATTAACACAACATTAACACAACACAACATTAACACAACATTAACACAACACAACATCAACACAACATTAACACAACATTAACACAACACAACATCAACACAACATTAACACAACACAACATTAACACAACATTAACACAACATTAACACAACATTAACACAACATCAAAACAACATTAACACAACACAACATTAACACAACACAACATTAACACAACATTAACACAACACAACATTAACACAACATTAACACAACACAACATTAACACAACACAACATTAACACAACATTAACACAGCATTAAGACAACACAACATTAACACAACACAACATTAACACATTAACACAACACAACATTAACACATTAACACAACATTAACACAACACAACATTAACACAACACAACATTAACACACTAACACAACATTAACACAACACAACATTAACACATTAACACAACACAACATTAACACAGTACAACATTAACACAACACAACATTAACACAACATTAACACAACACAACATTAACACATTAACACAATACAACATTAACACAACACAACATTAACACAACATTAACACAACAGTGTGTTCAGGGTGGGGGGGCAGCTAGCGGATCAAGGAGAGCTACCGTTTGAGACAGAAATGAAATCACGCTGAAACCATGCAATCACCTTTAACAGGATAAACTGTCACCAGAGCAGGGGGAATGAGAGGGGGAACACCAGAGCAGGGGGAATGAGAGGGGAAACACCAGAGCAGGGGGAATGAGAGGGGGAACACCAGAGCAGGGGGAATGAGAGGGGGAACACCAGAGCAGGGGGAATGAGAGGGGAAACACCAGAGCAGGGGGAATGAGCACAGTGCACCTTTAACAGGATAAACTGTCACGTGATTCAGACTCCGTCTCCAGCGCTACGTTTTGGTTTTTAAGTGTTTGAGTTCTGAGCCCA
The DNA here is from genome assembly GCF_008315115.2 of Sander lucioperca. Classification (NCBI taxonomy): domain Eukaryota; kingdom Metazoa; phylum Chordata; class Actinopteri; order Perciformes; family Percidae; genus Sander; species Sander lucioperca. The sequence goes on from NC_050174.1 coordinate 48,327,610, forward strand.
AAGTGATCTCGGTGCACCAAGTGTTTTCATCATCAAGTGTTGTCATTCATCTCCAGTAGAAGAACTAATCTCTGTTTAAACTAACACACCCAAAGCTCATATCTCATCAACATCCTGGTATACTGGACACAAACAGGAGACTCCTCCCACTGCAGGTAGTTACCATGGTAACGTTAGTAGGGCTCTGAAACACCAGAGCAGGGGGAATGAGAGGGGGAAACATCAGAGCAGGGGGAATGAGAGGGGGAAACGCCAGAGCAGGAGGAATGAGAGGGGGAAACACCAGAGCAGGAGGAATGAGAGGGAGAAACACCAGAGCAGGGGAATGAGAGGGGGAAACACCAGAGCAGGGGGAATGAGAGAAGGAAACACCAGAGCAGGGGGAATGAGAGGGAGAAACACCAGAGCAGGGGAATGAGAGGGGGAAACGCCAGAGCAAGGGGAATGAGAGGGGGAAACGCCAGAGCAGGAGGAATGAGAGGGAGAAACACCAGAGCAGGGGAATGAGAGGGGGAAACACCAGAGCAGGGGGAATGAGAGGGGGAAACGTCAGAGCAGGGGGAATGAGAGAAGGAAACACCAGAGCAGGGGGAATGAGAGGGAGAAACACCAGAGCAGGGGAATGAGAGGGGGAAATGCCAGAGCAGGGGGAATGAGAGGGGGAAACGTCAGAGCAGGGGGAATGAGAGAAGGAAACACCAGAGCAGGGGGAATGAGAGGGAGAAACACCAGAGCAGGGGAATGAGAGGGGGAAACGCCAGAGCAGGGGGAATGAGAGAAGGAAACACCAGAGCAGGGGGAATCAGAGGGGGAACACCAGAGCAGGGGGAATGAGAGGAGGAAACACCAGAGCAGGGGGAATGAGAGGGGGAAACGCCAGAGCAGGGGGAATGAGAGGAGGAAACCTAGCAGCAGATTTTCCTTTATAAACCAAAACGTAGCAGAGGAGATATAGTTTCTCTTCCAACCATTTCCGTCTGTCCGTCTCCGCTACACACCATCAACACGTTCAATCTGAAGACAGCGTGTAGCACTTTGTTCCATTTCCTGCTTGAAGGACACGTTTCCTCTGAACGGCGTGCAGCGAGCGCTGAGGTTATTTTTCTCTGTTTGGGGGCGTGTCGGAGATGTTAGCCAATCAGCAGCGACGTGTCTGTGAACTGGTGGTGATAGAAAGACATAGCAGGGTTTAAAGTAACAGTTAGTGACATTCTGTCAGGGCTGACCACAGCTGACCGCCGCTGAGCGCCCCGCCTACAGGGAGATTGTGCCGAGTTATTGTTTTGAACTTTATGTATTTTTTACAATTTTAGTTTTTTATCTGATTGTTATATGAACTAAAGTCTTCTGCTTCTTCTCTTTGTCTCAGAATACTTTTTCTTATTTCTTCTGTTTTTGTTTTGCTGTAATTTGTGATTTTTTACAATAATTAGAATAAAATAATTAATATCTCTTTTGTATGAAGAACTCATCTTTATTTATTTACTTTTTTAATTTTTTATCATTGTTGTTGTTATGAACTTAGTGTTTGAATAAATAAAGTGTTTTAGTATAACTAACTAAAAACTAGGGAATTACTGGAACTGTTGGGTCTTTGTAAACTACAGAGTGTGGTCTAGACCTACTCTATCTGTAAAGTGTCCTGAGATAACTCTTGTTATGATTTGATACTATAAATAAAATGGAATTGAATTGAATAACTATGACAGTATTCTTTGACATCACATCCTGTCACATTGAGAGTAGTCTATATCCACCATGCTCCACTTCTGGGATAGCTCCGGTGCCGCCAGATGTCCGTCCCCTTCCTGTGTCTCTGTGTTGGCGTTCTAACCTCTGGTGGATTTGTGAGGACTATGGTTAACTGCTCCTCAGATCTCTGCAGGGTAAATCCAGACAGCTAGCTAGACTATCTGTCCAATCTGAGTTTTCTGTTGCACGACTAAAACTACTTTTGAACGTCCACATGTTCCACCAAAACAAGTTCCTTCCTGAGACTATTTAGCAGAGGCACCGTGGCTCCGTCCGGAGCTTAGCCCCGCCCAAGATGATTGTGATTGGTTTAAAGAAATGCCAATAAACCAGAGCACGTTTGTCTCCCATCCAGGAATGCTGTGTGGACTAGACAGACCTTCCTCCACAGAGCTGTGGACATCAATGCGAGACTAATAAAGAGAAATGCTGTTAATTTAAGTTGGGCTTTTATTGTGAAGGGTAGAACCGGAAGTAGAAGCACTGTTGCCTGTTTGAGAGTTAAATAAAGATTGTTTCCGTTCACACTTTGTCTTTATTAAACTCTCTAATAACTTCCGTCTATAGATCATTTAAATATTATTAACATATTAAACTCTGTCAATAGATCATTTAAATATTATTAACATATTAAACTCTCTAATAACTTCTGTCAATAGATCATTTAAATATTATTAACATATTAAACTCTAATAACTTCTGTCAATAGACAGGTTTCCTGTTTCCAAACATTACAGGGTGCGTGTGCATACCAGGGGCAGAAAGCCAGACTGGTGAGCTGGTCCACTACTGCAACAACCTGAAGTATTTAAGCTTTCCTTATTATTTGTATATAACTGCTGACTCAATAAACGTGATTTTAGTTGGATGTTTGTCTGTCTTTAAGTTTGCAGTGTTACTGTGATGTAAATGTATGGCTATAATTATCATTTTAGGTTAACGTAATAGCCAATGTTAGCAGCAGGGTTACCCCGGAGTGTACCCCTATGGTTGGTAAAATAATGGCCAGGATTCCTGGGAAAAGGTACGATATGTGTGTCTCCATTTCAACCATCACTGCAGGTTGACTGGTTTTAGCAGCAGAGGTTGATTGTGGGCGAGAGGGCGACAACACTGTCGTGGTTAGCTCGCCGAAACTCTACTGCTGCTGCCTCGGCAACGTTAGCTAATGTCCACTAGCGTACAGGCTAACTATAGCCAGTTAGCTTTGTGTGTAACATAATAAAACCCACCCATCTCGTAGGAGCGAAGCTTAATATTTTATTCAATTACATTATGGTACAAAATCAGAATCAGAATCAGAAATCAGAATCAGAAAGGGTTTTATTGCCAAGTACGTTGCACATACGAGGAATTTGTCATGGTGTTGTTGGAGCATGTCACACATACAAATATAAGAAGGATAAAAAGAATATAAACAATATAAGTATAAACATATACACACAGTACGTATTAATAACAATAAAATAAATTTAAATAAATAGTAAATAGTAAAGGAAAAGGAGCAGTAACGCCACAGGTCTTATGTTGACAACGTGGACGCAGATATTAGAAACTCCAAAGGCAGTCGTAATATTTACCTAGCAGGCTAGGCTAACGCTGTTGCGCTAAAGTTAACAAAACATCGGCGTAGCTAGCAGAGTGAGCTAGCAGTCTAAACTTGTCTCGAGTACGGACCTTTAACTATCTACGGTCCGGACTCGAGTACTACAGCCCTGACAGGTAGATATCACTCATATATATAGATATATATATATATATACACTAGGGTATATATATATATATAGATATCACTTAGCTGAACAACTGAACAAGCTGCAGCTTTTCTGACTGATCCAATGGGAGCCTGACTCTTACATATATCTTTCTGCCGCAAGCAGTGATGATGTTGCCGAGAAATCCATGTATCGATCATTTATATATTATTAACATATTAAACTCTAATAACTTCTGTCTATAGATCATTTATATATTATTAACATATTTAACTCAGACTCTTAAACTCAGTAGTTTAAGAGCTATATATATATATATATATATATATATATATATATATATACATATACTGAGTATATATATATATATATTCATTCTTCCAACGGGCAAAGCAGCGTGCTGTTTACAGGAAGTCGTTTGTCAGTCCCGTGACGTCATCAGAGTGCGTCGGCGGAAGCATGGAGCGGTGGTGGAGGACCGGAGCGACCTGGTTGTTGGGAGCGGGGCTCGGAGCTTCAGTGAGCCGCCTGCTGAGCGCTAGATGCCGGGAGGAGGAGGCGGAGAGACCCGGGGGTGAGGAGACTCTGCTGGGGAGAGTCCCGGTACTCCCGGTACCGACAATACTACCGGGGGTCCAGGCCGCCGACTTACAGGTTAGAGAGAGAGAGAGAGAGAGAGAGAGAGAGAGAGAGAGAGAGAGAGAGAGAGAGAGAGAGAGAGAGAGAGACAGAGACAGAGAGAGAGAGAGAGACAGAGACAGAGAGAGTGAGTGAGACAGAGACAGACAGAGACAGACAGAGACAGAGAGAGAGAGAGAGAGAGAGTGAGACAGAGACAGAGACAGAGAGAGAGAGAGAGAGAGAGAGAGTGAGACAGAGACAGAGAGAGAGAGAGAGAGAGAGTGAGAGTGAGAGTGAGACAGAGACAGAGACAGAGAGAGAGAGAGAGAGAGAGAGAGAGAGAGAGAGAGAGAGAGAGAGAGAGTGAGAGTGAGACAGAGACAGAGAGAGAGAGAGAGAGAGTGAGAGTGAGAGTGAGACAGAGACAGACAGAGAGAGAGAGAGAGAGAGAAAGAGAGAGTGAGACAGAGACAGAGAGAGAGAGAGTGAGTGAGTGAGAGAGACAGAGAGAGAGAGAGACAGAGAGAGAGAGAGAGAGACAGAGGGAGAGTGTGTGTGTGTGTGTGTGTGTGTGTGTGTGTTTTTGTGTATATGTGTGTGTTTCTCTGTGTGTGTGTGTGTGTGTGTGTGTGTGCATTTCTCTGTGTGTGTGTTTCTGTGTGTGTGTGTGTGTGTGTGTGTGTGTGTGTGTGTGTATTTCTGTGTGTGTGTGTGTGTGTGTCTGTGTATATGTGTGTGTTTCTCTGTGTGTGTGTGTGTGTGTATTTCTCTGTGTGTGTGTTTCTGTGTGTGTGTGTGTGTGTGTGTGTGCATTTCTGTGTGTGTGTGTGTCTGTGTATATGTGTGTGTTTCTCTCTGTGTGTGTGTGTGTGTGTATTTCTCTGTGTGTGTGTTTCTGTGTGTGTGTGTGTGTGTGTGTATTTCTGTGTGTGTGTGTCTGTGTATATGTGTGTGTTTCTCTCTGTGAGTGTGTGTGTGTGTGTGTTCAAGGGGTTTTCAATGTTTCTGTTTTTTTTAACTTTAATAAATTCCAAAAGTCAACGAGGAATCCTGTCAAATAATCCTGATTTTAATATTAACCAAAATAATTGTGATTTCCCTAAAAAAGAACAGAACCTTCTTCAGATAAGAAGTACATTAGTGTACCTGTGTGTGTCTGTCTGTCTGTGTGTGTGTGTGTGTGTGTGTGTGTGTGTCTCTGTGTGTGTGTGTGTGTGTGTGTGTGTGTGTCTGACTGTGTGTGTGTGTGTGTGTGACATCATCAGGTGAGTCCTGGCGGCTCCGGAGCGGTGATGAAGTACGGCTTCCCCTCGCTGGCCAACATCAAGACGAGAGAGTCCTACGTCACCTCGTACGACCCCCGAACACGCACTGCATCCTGGGTAATAGAGAGGCTGGACCCCGCCTCCCTCAGCGGCCCCTCCAACAGGAAGTACTGCGACTTCAAGGAGGACGACAGGTCAGACAGAAAGTAGCGACAGCGCGGCGTCAGCGCGGCGACAGCACGGCGTCAGCGCGGCGGCAGCGCGGCGTCAGCGTGGCGTGAGCGTGGCGACAGCGTGGCGTTTTCTATAAAGGTGTCTGAGGCGGCACTGCTGCTAGCCTTGTATGTAAACATGGATGTTTCCCATGAACATAAATATATTCTGATCTGATTACAGCAAAGACATGTCGGCAGTATTGACGGCAAAATAGGCTCCAGAATATTTCCTTCTGTTACCATGGGAGCCGATATAAAAACTCACACGCTCACGCAGCCGACACGCTGGGACAGTCCCCGGTTTCGGTGACCTGTCCCCGGTTTTCACTGTGACTGACAGACCCGATATTGGAATGAAAGAAAGGAACCATTGACCAAACGTGCCCACATTTTACGATGCTAAAATTCCTGATTATTTACATGAAGTCTGGTGGGTTTAGCGATCGCAATTTCGCGAACTTTTTATCTTTTAAAAAAGGATCTTACTCTTTAACAGAAAGGTCGACCTCCTTAGAAATCCTTTCCATA